>NW_024094186.1:0-9089 GCF_014356525.2 Nilaparvata lugens
ATATAACTTTTCTGTTTTGAAATGTTTGGACTGAAAATTTGACCTGAAATCAAGTGTGTGGAACATAACCTACTCTTTGGAATATTCATAGCAAAGACCTTAAAGAGATATAGACCCACAATGCCTATGCCTTCCCAATGATAGCTCTTACTTGAAATTGAAGGCCGCCATTGGGGTATTTTAGCACGAGATATTATAATATATTTGTAATACTATAGATCACAAAGGCATTGGTGGCATTGGTATATAATAATCTTATGGGTTGCCCCCTCAATGGCGGATTTCAATTCCAAGTACGACACATGTGAGTCTATGCATCTTTAAGGTCTTTGATTCATAGTGTATAAATCAAAATTCGGGGAAGAAACAGTTTTGGGCTGTGCCTGTTAGTCCTTTCCCATTCATTTTAAAGAATTGAGTTCTGTCTATCAATAAATAAATAAAATAACGAGCGAAGCTCGGTGCCCCTATATTGATGTTTAATCATACAATTCATCTTCGAATGGACAATTCACGTTTTTCAATAGACCTTCTATAATAATTAGTTTGAATCAGGTACATAGAGAATAACTTGTATTTTGAAATGAAACCAGACTAGTTTGGACATCCATGTGTCCTTTTTCCTTGATTTGAAACAGGACATTCCACAATGACATAAATGTCGAAACTAGTCCGGTTTAATTTAAAAATACTACAAAGGTACTTGATATTCTCTATAATTAAACATTCGAGTAGAAACTAGAAATCCTATTAGAAATTTTTTATTCGGTGCATTAGATTCAATTCAATTTTTTTTCAATTCCATTTATTTGCCATACATACAAGATTTTTACAATTAAAATTCACATAATAATTGGGTACATCATACAGAAATTCAGAATATACTCTATTCTAGAAACAATAAAAATAAATTAGATATAACATAACTGAAATCCCAGTTGTACTCATTTTACCGGCAGTAATTGCTAGCAGAGACACGTGTCTGATCGCTAGCAATGAGTTCAGTTCAAATCATTGAAAGGATTTTTTCTTATTTTTTTCTTCTTGATTGAAACACAAAAAAAGAACTTTGTTGAAATTCACAAAATCACAATTTTATTTTAGGTATTCACCAAATCAATCTATTATGTGTAATTTTATGATTAAAAGTCTATTTTGGAAAATATTCTAGCTTTTACCCATTCATCAATATCTTTTGTAAGTTTTTTGTTTATTTTATGGGTGAATAAGTTTAAGGGAATCATATTAATCAGCATATTGCAGTTGTGTTCATACTGTCTTCTACTTACTGAAAGTCTGGAGAATCTGACCATAAATTTCATTGTAATCGATGAAATTAAATGGAAAATTTTCTCAGGACAAAATGGAAGTATTGATGTGTGGAGAACTCTGATCATTATAGAAGTTGAGCTTCTAATATAATGATATATCTATATATGATTTATCATTATAACGATAAAAAGATTGAAGTTTTTATTGTTTTATAATAAACATTAAGAAAAGCAATACAGTACAAGGAAGTTTATTGAATGTCTTTCACAATAATATTATTGGTTCTTTTTGGACTTCGATCCATATTCCTTGCATCATATCTATCATATTATGTTCCTATCAGAAGGTATCCTATTTAAGGCTAGACGCACACCAGTTAGTCAAGACAAGACAAGACATGATAAGACACGCTTAGTCACAATACTTCACATTGTTGATTATCACGCAACACACACTGATTAGTCATTGCAATTAGACATATCTTCATAAGCAACTATGTGAAGTATTGTGACTAAACGTGTCTGATCATGTCTTGTCTTGTCTTTACTAACTGGTGTGTGCCTAGCCTTACTTATTAGAAGTTGATGATGAAGTTGAAAGTCAGATCAATACGACAATAACTGTCAATACTGTCAATACGACAATCATCATCATCATCATCATTGTCATTCAAGGATTAGGCTCTGTTGGCCTGTGTCCGGCATCCATTTCTTCATCGGTCGTCCGACGCCTCTTCTCCCATCGGGTTTGTAGTGCCAAGCTTGAATTGGAAGTCTATTTGCTGGCATACGAAGTAGATGGCTGGACCAGTCTTCCCTACTTTTCTTCAATATTTGCAATAAAGACTCTACATTCAGTTCGGTTCTTATTACTTCGTTTCTTATGTAATCACACTTAGTGTAACCTTTGACTGCTCGAAGGAACCTCATTTCGGCTGCTTGGATACGTGACTCAGTTTTTTTCATTGACACCCAGGCTTCGCTTCCATAAGCTATTATTGATACAGCCATTAGTCTGTAGAACAATACGACAATAACTGTCAATACTGTCAATCGATACTGTCAATACGACAATAACTGTCAATACTGTCAATACGACAATAACTGTCAATACTGTCAATTGATACTACTGTCAATTACTACAATAACTGTAGAGCGGAGTGAAAATATTGAAGTTTAGAATTGTGAGAATTTTAAACTCGGCTTATGTAGGGTTGAATGAGAATTTTCATTTCCATTCATAGAATGAGCTCAATACTGTTGAAACCCCACCTAGAGTGTGACCACTCCTCTAAATACCATTTATGAGTTTAAAAAAAGCTACCGTTGGTTCGGAACCCATCTAAAGCTGTAGCTCCACTCATGTCTCATCATCATCATCATCATCATCAGTCACTTCACCCACGCACAAGCCTAGAGCTTATGTGAGCATCATCCTCAGCAAAATGAGAAACATAGAAATAATTGTTACTCAGTTTATCGAGTTGATACTGGAGTTTCAAAGGTGGCATCCTACTCAAAAACTGTCCAATTATAATAATCTTATTGAATTTCCATAATCATTTCATGTCAGCCATCATAGAAAGGTGATTGATTGGTACAGATATTAATAAATGAATAAATAAAAAACATTAGTGAGGCCCACGTTATAATGGCTGTGGAGAAAGATAGGAGAACAGTGTTGCTGACTCTCTACCTTGCCACTGCCTTCTATAGATGTTCAGCTGATTCCGGCATATCTTACGTTATATAAACTGTTTATTATAAATTGTATTCAATAATCAATTATATTTTATTCGACAAAAAAAATATTTTCAATGATTGAATATATTTATAGTATTATATAAATAATATTTATAATGTAGTCCAAAATATTTGGACTAAAAATTGGACAAAATCATGATGTGCAAACATAACCTATTTTTAAGGCAACCTATTTTTAGGGCAAGGAAAGTATTTCTTTCCGAAAAAAATTAAGGTACCCAAATTTCTAAATTTCTATACGTTTCAAGGTCCCCTGAATACAAAAAAGTGGTTTTTGGGTATTGGTGTGTGTGTTGTGTGTGTGTGTGTGTGTGTGTGTGGTCTGTGTATACGATATCTCATCTCCCAATTAACGGAATGACTTGAAATTTGGAACGTAAGGTCCTTTCACCAGTCTATAAGGATCCGACACGAACAATTTCGATCAAATGCAATTCAAGATGGCGGCTGAAATGGCGAAAATGTTGTCAAAAAACAGGGTTCTTCGTGATTTTCTCGGAAACGGATCCAACGATTTTGATCAAATTCATACCTAAAATAGTCATCGATAAGCTCTATCAACTGCCACAAGTCCCATATCTGTAAAAATTTCAGGAGCTCCGCCCCATCAATGCAGATAGATTCCCAATTATCAGGCTTCAGATACGTACAATTGAAACAAAGAAAATCAAGTGGAGTAGATTGAGCATTAAAATCTCTACTAATGTTCAGTAACATTTTCACCTAAAATTGAAAATAAGCTTTAAATTCGAGAAAATGTGATTATTCAATTGCAAATTAATGTTGATTCTATTAAATCATTCACTATGAAGAGATAGCAGACCTCATGTGTGTCTCCAGCGTTATTGCCCTGTCACCAGCTGGCTCAAATATTTGAATAGTAGACTTGAGATGCGCGGGAACACTAGCGTCAGGTGATCAATTTTCATAACGGCAAGTAAAGTTGTATGAGTGCGCCACACCAGATTTTTGGACTTTTTTATCTAAATTTTGGAAAGGAATAGTTTTGGGCTTTAAGCCTGTTGTTCCTTTCCCAATCATTCATAGTTGAGAATTATATTGTATGTTCAAATGTATAAATAAATAATTAATTTTCATGGTTGAGATCAAATATTTTATTAATTGAACGAGCGTTAATCACATGATCACGGTCTCATTTGAAAAACTGTAATGGATTCAAAATGAATTTGGATTCATATGACGGATCCAAGATGTCGGACAAGAGCTCTGAAGCGACAGGAAAGTAGTTCTTTCTATTTCGTAAAGGATCCCCATGAAATGTACTGTCAGATTATTCGTGTAAAAGAAATATTTAGCGGTTCTCATAATTTTCACCAACTCTGTATAATTATTACGAATTGTGGATTTTAAAGATCAATACAACGAGTTCTTCAACCCAGGAGGTAACTAACTAGTTGACCGAAGCGAAGCTGAGGTCTTAGTTTCGACTCGATCGGCTTTTGTCTGTTTGTTTGTACCGCAGTTACAGTCGCAGTTATTCTCCGATTTAGATTAAATTTGGTATGCAAGTTCTTTGAAACAAGGCGCAGAAAGGTATGTGTAACGATTTTTGGTAAGACCTCCGGTTTTTTTGTAATATTTAAAATATTACATAACCTCAATAGTATGAATCTATCTTTGAAGATACAGCAACTCATGTTCCTACTTTTTCGAGAGTTGTATTCATGAGCGAGGTCTACTGTTCGCAGAACTACTAGTTAATTATATTTATACATTGTTGAAAAACGATCTGGCAACATTGTTAAGTTAGAAAAAGATAGCGCTATCTGCTTTGTCGAATGATAGACAAGGATAGCAGCACCAATGCTAATCAAATACTGCCATCATAACGTGATCCTCAATATAGCAATATTTTTCCTTTCACGTTCGCAATAATATTATCGTGTATAATTGATTATTAATACTTGGCATGTCTCCTAGGTGAAATGATGGCTGGACACAGGCATAGCGAGGTCCACGTTATAATGACAGTATTTGATTAACTTTGATATTGCTATCCTTGTCTATAATTTGACAAAGCAGGTAGTAATATCCTTTTCTAGCTCCGCAACGATGCCAAATCTGTTTTCAACAGTGCAGAAATATAATTAATAAGGCAGAGAATCGACAACGCTGTTCTCCTATATTTATCCACTGCCATTATAACGTGGACCTCACTATAGTGCTTTTAATTTAATACTATATTATTATGCTATACTATACTATTCATATTCAGATTAAAATATTCTTTATTCCATAAAAAAACAAAGGTTACTCATCTATTTCATTATCCATGACGATCTGCAAGTAATAATCCTTTTGTGAACTATTTTAACGACACTACAGTCTAATTGACCAAGCGAAGTGAGGTCTAAGATTCAAGTCGACGGTTTGGCATTTCTCTTAATGTTTAAATTTTTAAATGTTTATATGTTTTTATGTTGCGCATTTACGGCGAAACGCGGTAATAGATTTTCATGAAATTTGACAGCTATGTTCCTTTTTAAATTGCGCGTCGACGTATATACAAGGTTTTTGGAAATTTTGCATTTCAAGGATAATAAAAAGGAAAAGGAGCCTCCTTCATACGTCATATTAGAGTAAAATCAGACTATAGAATTATTCATCATAAATCAGCTGTCGATTGACTATAAATTTCATGCCATGACGCATGCAATTCAATATCTCAATGTAACATGGTAAAAAATTAACATCTGTGTAGACTAAAAATCGCATGCCTCATTGAATGCAATTTCTATGCCCTATTAAATAGGATGCAAAGAACTTATAACAGCTTGTCTGGGCGCCTAGATGTCTTCTGGTTTTCTCGCGCTAAACTCCGGAAAGCGGTATATGATAATTAAATCTTGTGTAAGCATGATCTGATCAAATTATAAAAAGCTTATGGTTTGGGACGTCGTTATAACTGCGCGAGGTCTACTGTTCACAGAAGTACTAGTATCTTTGAATATTAGTTATTAAAACTAGTACTCACTGTGGAGTGTTTTCGGATTTTTAGAATCCATTTCAACACAGATCTTTGAAAACACTTAAAAGATTCGTGTTGGAAATGGATTCTAAAAATCCGAAAGCACTCCACAGTGAGTACTAGTTTTAATAACTAATATTCAAAGATAAAGACTGTAGTGTCGTTAAAATAGTTCACAAAAGGACAAAGGTTACATTTGAATTTAAATACAGACAATGTTACTTGAATACCTCGACAAGACTATTTTTGTCTGAATGTAGGAGTAAATGTATACTATACACTATACTATAACACTATTATAGTGTACATTTGGTAGTAGTAGTATTAGTGGTAGGTATGTTTTGGTGGCATCAATTATTTGCCGTTCAACTGCTACCAGATCATTAGTGAGTTTATTGTTAATTATTCAACCAGACGCGTTTCGGGTGTCACACGCACTCGCAGGAGTGTGCGGCCGTAACATGCCATAGATTCGGTCCATCGGTTGGGGGGTGGAGGAGAGGAGGATTAGGAGGAGGTCTAGTCCCGAAAACTACTCTCATTTGCATAGTAGGCTTAGTTGTTTCCCTATGGGACAGCGAAAGGAAGGAGAGCTCCCTCCCTCTGACACCTAACTCCCTCAAAGCACACCATTCATCTACTACTACTCCCAATGCACCCCCCCCTCCCACCGCCTCTCACCCTATTTCAAGGGTGATTCACCGCAGCACAAGTAAAATCAATTTCGCAAAAAGGACGGTGGGTAAAAACGCAGGCACGAGCCCAATGGATAGACACGTCAATGAATGGTCTATTTTTGAAGTCCTCTCCTCCCTAAGTTTGAGACAGTATCAACTTGTTACAGATCTTCAGACGTTATTTCGGCTTGATGAGAAATATCTCCCTGCTACTTGAAACCACTTTACTGTTTTACATAAACACAGTAATTAAGGGATCAGAGGAATAACGCACATAGTCCAAAATGATCAAAACTGAGATTTTCATTGCAACAGATAGGCCCGCCGCAAAAAGTAGACCACGCTAATCCACGAAAAACAACAACCCACGCCGTGGAATGTTTTTGTAAACCATTGCTATAGAATTATTCATAATCAATCAGCTGACAAGTGGATTATTCATTGCATGTATTACACAGATATCTGGAGAAGCCTAGCAATTGGTTTACAAAAAATTCCATAGCTATAGAATTATTCATAATCAATCAGCTGACAAGTGGATTATTCATTGCATGTATACACAGATGTCTGGAGAATCCTAGCAATGGTTTACAAAACATCCCACGGCGTGGGTTGCTCTTCGTGGATTAGCGTGGGTATATTTTGCGGCGGGCCTCAGTAGGCTATCATGCTGTACTATTGCCATGCAAAATCATACAGAGATATATTGAACATGTTCCTAGATATAAGCAGAAGAAATATCATACAAAGTAGTAACGCAACAAGGCCCTTGGCTTGACATGTAATAACAAACAAGGTCACTCAGAGGAAAAATGAACAGATTTCAAGTAGCATTTTCTTCGGAAACGTTATCCTGTAAAATTTGCTTTTTGTGACTATGTGCATTATTTCTCTGAGCCCTTGTAGACATCAAAGTTACTTCAATGTCTTATGTAACTACAGTTATACTTAATTATCACTGTGTTATTATTATTATTTAACATTGACTATTAAATTTTATCAGATATTCATACACGTTTTCTATCATATTTCTGGAAAACTTGTTTCAGTTCAGTTCAAGTCATTCGATTTGATCTAGTTTGTAAAGGTGCGTACAGATATACGCGCCGCGAACATGAGCAATTCACTTGTAATCAGCTGACTATATCTGTATTTTTACAGAAACTGTAAAATACAGATATAAAAAGCTTGGCATCAGCTGATTAAAAGTGAATTGCTCATGTTCGTGGCATAACATGTACGCACCTTAACAAACTAGATCAAATCGAATGACTGGAACTGAACTGAAATAATTTTTCCAAAAATATGATAGAAAAAGTTCATGAATATCTTCTAGAATTTAATAGTCAATGTTAAATAATAATAAAAACAACACAGTGATAATTAAGTATAACTATAATTAAGTAGAATAGAAGCTAATCAAGCTTTTAAGCAGATCACTGACTTCAGTTTATGCTAGCTAAATAGCTGAAAAGGTGACTCGATAGGTCAATTTATATTAGCTGATTGACTAATTGAGTGATATAATAATAAATTATATTATAACAATGTGTCGATAGTGTATGTATATATATATATATATATATAATATATATATATATATATAATATATATATATATAGCCTACTGTAAAACGTGACTGAGAACTTGAGAACTTGAAACAACTTTCAAGAATCAAGGACTTGGAAGTTCATTGACACTTGTTACAAAAGTTGTTGCATTTATTCCTCAGTTGAAAGAGTCTTGTAGAAGATTATCTTATTCAAATATGGGTAAATAGAAAAAACTTGGTAAAGCTTTTAGATATTACGTTTTTATTTCAACTTAAGTCATATATAGTTGTCAAATTAAAAATGTACTATTTAAACATGAAATCTTGAATCTATAATTGGGTTTCAAAGAGTGAGAAAGCCTGTGAGAGGGAGTGATAGGATGAGTTGGTGGGAGGGGAGCCACCAGCTTTGATGGCAGATTGCCAGCTTGCACTTTTTTCGAAGCCACTACAATAATAGAACAGGCTATTTCCTTGCTATGGAAGCAACAAGTTGATTTTTGCTTTTGCATCGATCTGCTAAACATCATCCCCTCCATGTTACATCAAAGCTGGAGAAAAAAAACAGCCCAAACATGAATCTGTGAGTATTATCAGAGACAATGAGACAAAGCAAATTTCTTCTGTCTGTAGCATAATCTCAATCTTTTAAAAAGTTTGATCTTTTCATCTTCTTTTGATACAGATAAATATCATCTAACATATAATATTATTACTTAAGTCATAGGCGCCGAAAAATTATTGGGGGGAGGGCTTGACCCGGGGGTCCTTCCCCGTAAAAGTTCTGAATTTTTCTAGACCTAGAAATGCTTTATTTAACTAAGCAGTACATGGAA
>NW_024094187.1:0-11221 GCF_014356525.2 Nilaparvata lugens
TTAATTAACAAAATATTTAATCTTAATTATGAAAATCCATTATTAAATATTATTGAAAAATATAATTTCATGCTTAATATAGTATATTTCGCACCTAGAGCAGAAAATGAGATTTTTCAGGCTCGAAATCGGTTTTCAAAAGTCTTTAGAAAAAATTGAGAGCCGGAAAAACATTTTGCCCGTGGTGCGAACGCTATTTTTCGCCACACACAAAAATAAACAATATATATAAAAAAATAAGAAGGTTTATTAAGCACTCCGAAAGCAGAAGTGGAAGGTTTGCTCTAGCAAATCTGAGGTAATCTAAATATAAGGAAATGTCCAAGCATTTTATTTTTCATTCTGATTGTCTAAATAACCTAAAAGATTATGTTCAATTATGTGGGAGGTTGAGTTTATACTTTTTTATTCTTTCAAATGACAATAAGATGATATTATTATTTGCGGTCAGGGTTTTGCCCTTGCTGGGTGGTGCCATGTAATTTTAATTTATTTGTAAAATAGCATCATAATATTATAATCTAGAATATTTCTTTTGTAAGTTTTTTATTTTGTATTTTGTTTTTATGGGCAATTAATATGTTTAAAAAAAATGTTTTAATTATTGAATAATGAACACAAATAATGGAAAGTTTTTTGATCAGCTGTTTTTTGATCACCTTTCTTAGTTCCATGTTAGCAGCTGGAAAGGGTAGTCTATCGGTCTAGACCGGAAAGATACCTGTTCTGACGTCAGACGAGAGTCGTCTGCAAACAATGTCTTTCAGATCTACGTAGGGACTGGAAAACAGCTGCTTTCTGTGCAGTGTGGCGAAAAATATGATTACTTGCTTAATAAAATATACTTGATTACATCTAACGAGAATGAACAGTTGATATTTCATCAATAAAACTGTATCAGTTACCATGTATAGAAGGCATTGACAAGACAGAGGATTGGCAAGGCTGTTCCCTATCTTTCTCCACTGCCATTATAACTTGGACTCTCTATAATTATGCAGTTTCCAATCACTGCTCACCAAATCTAGTTCAATTGTTTTTGTTGAATCAGCCTGAAATTTGTCAAATTTGATGAAGCGAGCTTTGGAAAATCTTCACCCTGATAATAGACCGACTAACAATGCGGGAGAATACAATACGAACATCAGTGATTATTGTCACAAAATTGAAAGGATGCCTTACAATATGTTCGTTCATCATAAACCCATTAACTCTAGTGAGGTCTACGTTATAATGGCAGTGGAGAAAGATATCAGAACAACGTTGCCGATCCTCTGTATTGTCTATGCATCCTATAGACGGTAGCGATACAGGTTTATTGATGTAATATTAACTGTTCATTCTAGTTTAAAATAATCGATTACATTTTATTGAGCAAGAAATTATATTTTCCAATAATTTCATAATGAATTTTCATAGTCAAGATTCAATATTTTGTTGATTAATTATTAATTTTACATTGTTGAAAGATGATTCAGCAACAGAGCAAAGCGAGAAAGAGATAGCGCTATTCGCTTTGTTGAATGATAGGCAAGGATAGCAATACCATATCAAACACTGCCATTATAACGTGGATCTCATTATAGAATATTAACTTCGGGAAAGTTTCAAATCAATACTTTCAGTAATCTGTTTTGAAGCTACAGTGGTATCGAGACATAAATGATTTTTTTCAATAATCTTTATCCCTACCCGTATAGTGGGGTCCAGATTATAATGGCAGTGGAGAAAGATAGAAAAAAGCATTGCCGACTCTCTGTCTCTCCACTGAAATAATAATTGACCGAGCGAAGTGAGGTCTAAGATTCAAGTCGACGGTTTCGCATTTCTCTTAATGTTTTAATGTATAAATGTTTGAATGTTTGAATGTTTAAATGTTTATATGTTGCGCATTTACGGCCAAACGCGGTAATAGATTTTCATGAAATTTGACAGGTATGTTCCTTTTTTAATTGCGCGTCGACGTATATTCAAGGTTTTTGGAAATTTTGCATTTCAAGGATAAAATAAAAGGAAAAAGGAGCCTCCTTCATACGCCAATATTAGAGTAGAAATCAGACTATAGAATTATTCATCATAAATCAGCTGACAAGTGATTACAGAGATGTGTGGAAAAGCCAGTCTATTGCTGTATTTCCATATAAGGTCTATAGTTTCAATCAGGTACTTGTGGATGAGAAGACTGCGTGAGGTCTACTGTTCACAGAACTACTAGTTATAATAATTTCTGAAAAAAGTGGTACGAGGTTTACAAGCATAGAGAAAAGGTAGCATGAGTAATATCTTCAAGAAAAATAAGTACCAGGATTATCAGCTTGAGTTAACAGTGAAAATTAGAATATTAACGCCGTATACCTTGGCATATCTTCTTTTGCTATCTTTTAACTATGTTATAAGCCTTTCGATACAATATGGCGGATCTACGCTATCCTGCTCTGTGATTGGCCAAGACTACCCTCCCATTTTCAACACTTACAGCAGCTGACCAATAGAACCGAGCATAGCTAACTTTTTTCTCTCACAGATAGCGTTACTTGTATTGATTCGGCAATGAATCTATCATTCATTCACATTAGTGAATACTAGTAGTTCTGTGAACAGTGTACCTCACGCAGTATTCTCATCCACAAGTACCTGATTGAAACTATAGACCTTATATGGAAATACAGCAATAGACTAGCTTCTCCACACACTGTGTAATCACTATCAGCTGATTTATGTTGAATAATTCTATAGTCTGATTCTACTCTTATATTGGCGTATGAAGGAGGCTCCTTTTTCCTTTTATATTTCCTTGAAATGCAAAATTTCCAAAAACCTTGTATATACTGTAAAGCTCTTCCTGGGGGTCACTCTCACCTCAAGGAGGACAACACACGTAGGATGATGTAATGCTGTATTTAAATGCCTCACGTTGGGCCGGCAAATCATGTGGAGCGGTATTTGATGGCTTCACACATGTAGGGTGAATCTTGTACTGAGTCAATGGTGTAGCGGCTATAAATTTTGTAATTGCGTGCGTGGACGCTGAGTGAACACCAGACTGATTGATTCACTACAAGACTCAATACAATTGTCGGAATCGCGGGAGGCCTAAACGCTCGCTCACCCTTGATTCTTCTAATGACAAGTTGTATTGTGATGAAATTTTTATAAGTAGTGTAGCGATCGCTAAACACTGAATACGGATACCTTAAATTATTACCTGTGAAGAATGAGCATACAAAATCATACAGGTCGAGCAAAAATCCCGATGTAGATAATTTACGGGACTGCGTCTCCAATAAGTTCTGAAGGATTAAAATACGGTATTTGGACCAAATATCGTTCAGAATATACTTCGAGAACAGAGTCTTGTCGGGTTTTAAGCTCTATTGTAGGAATTTATATGATCTATGGCTGCCACTGCTGTACAATTGATGAGTTCGCTCCAAATTCGAGGTAGGTAACAGATAAAAGCTGATATATGAGCAGGTAAGGACAAAGAATAAATATCTCGATCTGACCCCACTCGCTACATCCACTTAGACCTGTTCCAATATCCAGCTTGATTCAATTATTCCAATGATCGTATTCGATCGGTTCTTGATGATATAGAACGTATCAGACACAATAATTGACAGGCTTAAGAAATAATCGAACTCAGAAAGCGAATTAACAAAACTGAAATATATTACAATAAATATGTAATCATACAGTGCAGATTCAGAATTTGATTCACAGGTTGATAATAATTTAGCATTAATAGAATAGTTAAAAATTTTCTTGTGCTTGCATGATACCATGCGTGATTCAACAGAATTTTACAATTGATAAAATTTAACAGTTTGAAAAAATAGTGAAAAAATGAATTATAGAAATATTTTTAAAATGTTCGGGGTCGTGGTTCAGGCAGCGGAGGATAGTTAATCAACTACAAATTCTTATAAATTAAATGTGAATAAATTCTAGGCTCTTAAATGTTAAAGCGCTTGTCGGCGTGGCCAATAATTTCACGAAGAAAAAATTTATGTTTCTGCACTGAAATATTTTCGAAGCGTAGATTGGGGCCCCTTTTAAAACTTATAACTCACGTGAATTTCCTTGGCGGTCGTGGTTTTCTTCTTTAGATCAAAAATCGTTTGATCGGCGGCAATCCAGGCTTCGGTTTCAGCACGTGGGGAATTTTAATTTAAATATCTCCTTCACCGAATTAATTAAGGGATAGTTTACTTTAAGCTTTTAAATTTATCGATTGATGAAAACAGAAATTTATAATAACAAATAGATTGGCCTAAAATATCGGCTCACAAATAGAACATTTAAAATCGAACAAGAAATTTTACAAATAGGTCTTTGGTAACTATGAAAGAGATCTACACGGTAAGGATTTCAAAAGGGAAGTGCTGCTCTTTTCTCTAAGCTTTTAGGCTAGACCTTGCTTCTCAGAATCTCAATGTAATAATTTGCATAAAAATTTGCCATTGGTAGAACGCTTGTGACGTAAACATGACGTCAGTGGCAAGTAGTAGAATACAATTCCTTTAATTACAATAATAATTTAATTTATGTAATTCTTAAAACTGCTTAATCTTTAGACATAGTTCCTCTCATACAATGTACATGTGCTAGTGTAACTGATAAGGCAGGTTGGTGTCTGATAATAGATTAACATGTGTTGCTTTCAAACGATCACCGTCTTGGTGCTATTTCTATGCACTGTGATTGGTTTAGACCTACCAAAGAGATTTAATTACCATGTGGTTCAGTTGAATTAAATTATTAATAAATTAATATTCTTGTACAATTTTTGTTAGGTTTGAGATTATATAATTAATTTCTGCCATTTTATCAATAATAGAATTTCATGCTATGACCTATTTAGTTACAATAAGACCTGACGCATAATACAATTTCTAAATAATAAATAATTTCAACAATAATACATACATTTTATTTTTTATTTGAAATTCTTGATCCTTTATTGATAGTTTTATAATTTTTAGGAATGATATTTTACCTTGCATGAGAACCGGTATGATATTTGACAATGCTTTGAATCAGTCAGCTGCGTTCGAACTGTTTTTAAAAACATCTGATCGATAGTAAACAAGTGTAACCTCAAAATCAGTGAGCAATTCGTAAATAATTTGTGCTTTATTCGCAAAATAATTATAATTTTATTGAATAATTTACTAGAAAAATATTCAGTACAGAACGGTACTCTTATCAAATATACAGTTATTGATAAGTAAGCTTTATCGCTCGGTCGCTAACTATTCCTTTAGCAAATTCTTTCATTTAAAAGGTAATCACAATTTTTCTCTCTTCTCATGAGATCTATTTGAAAGATTCATCACACAAAAGCCCCCAGGATATTTTAAATAGGTAATGGGAGACGAGTCGAAACAATGACTATTTGAAAAATCCGATATTGTGATGAATACACTATTTCATCTCCTTACTTCCACGAAAACTCAACACTTAACACTAAAAACATATATCGTGCACTTTTGGCTACGAGAAAATAAATAATTGATTGTTCCTTTCATTGGATACAATCGAAATACAATAATTAATGAGGTCTCTTTGGATCCTTCATTAAAACAACTCCACAACTTCCATTCACGGGTGGCTTATGAGCAGACCCATAACTATAACAACTATACAAGATTTCACATATTACTTCTTAAGATTTGAACAGTATTTGCAACAAATATAGACTTTCATCATTTTTTCATAGTTATTACAGGTTTCGACTCTTTGGTTTGGCTTTTACATAAATTGGGTGAGAGTGTGATTTTACTTCGGTGACTTGACAATCGTCTACCGTTTGACTCGAGCAATTTCTTATTTGCGCTTAGTACGTTGCGTACAAACAGGGTTACACTTGAAATGGCTTTCTTGATTTTTATCAATGTTGGTTACAAATATTAAGTCCTTAAGATTATATTTATCAATTTGAATTCAATTCATGATCTTTTGATGCAACAGTAATAAATTTCACATTTGAAGGTAAGAATTTCATTTTCTTGGAGTTTTTTAGAGATACATTCATATACACAGAACATGCGCATTTCGTGCAAATTAACATAAATATATATTTTTATTTGCGTTTTTTACTTATAATTCCACATAGATAATAGGTTACATAATTAATAACGATATTGCTTTGATTCTGTTAACATTGACTCTATGATTTCGTACACATTGGTTGGTGTGACGAAGAAAATTATCGAACAGGCGTTGGTTCTGAATAGATTTTTCTATTGATTCTGTATTTCGAGGTTATATTTACGCATTTTTTCAAATAAACTTTGTTTATTTTCTTTCCTCCTATTCACTACTAATTTCATGTTATTTCTAATTTATAATTATTTTCCGTGGATAATATAATTCTTGTTTCTGTTTTTCAGTTGTGTAGATGATACCAGGCGATTGTTTCGATGATGACTCTGACACGAGGCGGATGGCTTGATCAGGTTGGTAAAATCTTAAGTTGTTTTCAGTTTTATTCCTTGATTTAAAGTTGATTTCAATTTCTTCATTTAAAGTATATTGATAATATTTCCTTATATCTGAGATGCGGCAAAGTTAGGTTATGTTGATTAGGCTGCAGTAGAAATATGCTGGTCTGCAAAGATGTGATTCATGGTAGGCTGTGACTATGAAAGTTTTGATAATTGATGTAATTCACAACGTAGCTTCTAGTCGATTCAAAAATTATTTCTTCCTTAAGCCCCCATCTAAATTGATTTCTCTATTGTTCCAAGTTTCCATTCCAATTTGCAACTATCCGTTTTATCAAACTTGGTTTAAAACGAATGTGCCGGTGGTGTAGATCATTCCTACAAATTCATTTCTTCTTGTCGGCCGTGACATGCAGTTTGCTATTCTTAAACCTTACATGCCGGTGGTGTCTGTGGGTTTTTCCAAATGATCCTTTTCTTCTCTGCATGGTGGTGTACAGTTGGCTTGATTTTAACCGGACATGACGGCGGTGGTTGTAGGTTTTTCTCAATACTGTCTTCCTTTTTTCTTGCCTGCTGGTGAAAAAATTTGATGTCAGATTTTAGCCTAACATGACGGCGGTGTAGATAAGTTCTTCTTGAGACGATTTTTCTTTTCTGTATGGCGGGGAGAAATTTGATATTCAATTTAGCCTAACATGACGGCGGTGTAAATGAACTCTATTAGTTGGTTTTCTTCTTTGACGTATTGTAATCCTTCTTGTTTGTGGTTTTGATTCATAGGTTTTCGGTTTTCGTTTTGATTTTGATTTGTTGTGAATCTTTGTTTTATTTCTATTGTTTGGCGAACTATCTTCATGAGTGCTGGGTTTTTCTGTTGCAGGTGCTGTCCTCGGTGGATGGGAGATATGGGCGGTCGGCGGTCCGGGCTGCTCTTCCACTCGGCGGGCAACGTCCTTGGACTCCCGGTGTCCGGCGCGCGGTGGTATGGGCTGTCCCTCTACCTGATGGATGTCGTCCTCGGCCTGGCGGGTGATGTCGTCCGGCTTCTCTTGGCATTCTGCGGGTGGGTGTACGGGTTGTCCTCCATGCCATTGATGACGTCCTTGGCTCGGCGGATGATGTCGTCCGGCTCCTCTCGGCATTCTGCGGTGTGGCACGACTTCAGTCTTGACATTCTCAGTAGGTTGGTCTTCCTTATATGTGTCATGTTCACTTGCCTGTTTTATGACCTCTCCTTCGAGTATGTCTGCTTTTGCGTGCATGGGCTCGATCACTGGTCCAATATTGATTTTATTGTTTGACATTCCTCCTCAATTTGCTGTGTTACCGTCCTGCTTTCCTCTGCTGCTTCCTTCAACTGTTGTTCCAGTTCTTCAGATCAAGACCTTGTTCATATGCTATCCGCACCTGTCGGACATTTATTTATTTATTTATTTATGGAGACAACAGGTTACCCCTAATGTGTCTCCTTCACAAACAACAATACAAGATACAATACGTGAAATACACACTGCAACAATACAATGAAAAAAAAAAAAAAGAACAAAGTAACTTTCTATTGCAATATTGTTAAAAGAAAAAAACTATAGAAATACAAGAGAAGGAAGAAAAAAAAATAGATGTATACAATAAAATAATTATAAAACGGAATATAGAAATGAAAAGGTTCTAAAATAAAAATAAAAATGTTACAAAGAATGGATAAAACTAACAAATGAATGTCAGAGGACTGGTACCTGCCAATGAAGCAACAGAATGAGTAAGATGTACGAGCACATAGTGCAATAGATACACACCTATATACAGCAACAAACAATCGACAACACACGACTGAGCAAGGATATCTCACACTAGACTGTTTAATATTCTATAAAATTTTTCACGAGAGAACCAGAAGATGTCCAGTTGCCCAGAGAACAGTTGAAAAGTCTTTGAATTCTGTTGACTGGAGAATTATAGTGACTCACAGTTCTGGACCGGGGCACAAAAAAGAGAAAGTGGAGCGACGTGATATGGTAGATATAAATATTTACATATGAAAGCAAATAGGGGAATCTATTTTATTATTTAATAAGCTATAAGAAAATTAAAGACTTAACATCTCGTCTTGTTTTTAATGATTTCAATTGAAACATATTTCTCAGAGTGTCAGAGGGAAAGTCAAACGGACAATTGAAATTGAATTTCCTGAAGTAATGTACCTTAAAAATTTATTTTGTAAACGCTCCAAAAGTAGCACTTGATCATTACAATAAGGGTTCCAAATTTCAGACGCATACTCAAGAATACTTCGGACAAGAGATTTATACAGAAATATTATGGGTGAGACATCATTGAAAGGTGAACATGTTCTCAGGATAAACCCCATCTGCTGATTGGCCCTACTACACAAAAGGTCTATATGTTTATTGAATGTAAAATCAGAGCTGTAAATCACACCCAGGTCCTTAAAAGACTCTACCTCCTCCAACGGTATACCATCAATACTATAGATGCATCTGTGTGAAGCTACCTGCCGGGAAAATGATAAAGTTTTGCATTTAGCTATATTTATTCTAAGGCCATTATTCATACACCATACACTTAGTTTATCAACATCCATTTGAAGGCTACGGCAGTCATCAGGGCTCAAAATCGCTTTGTACAGCTTCACATCATCTGCATACATCAGACAGGATGAACCATCAGAGACAGCAGGGAGATCGTTAATGAAGAGAAGGAAGAGAAGTGGTCCAAGGTTAGAACCCTGAGGCACCCCAGATGTACAGTTGAAAGTTTTAGACTTGAAATTATGTACTCTAACATACTGCACTCTTGAATTCAAATAGCTCTCAACAAGATTTGCCAGGCTTGTACAGAACCAATCGACTTTAGTTTTTTAACTAATATTCTGTGATTGATTGAATCGAATGCCTTTGAGAGATCCGTATAAACAACATCAACCCGCCCTCCACCGTCAAGAACTCTGGATACCTCATTGCTGAACTCCATTAGATTAGTCACCGTAGAACGGCCTGACAGAAATCCATGTTGCTCGTCCGCGATTACTCCCTTCACCTGCCTGTATATAACTGCATGCAAAATTCTTTCAAAAACTTTGGAAAAGCAATTTAAAATTGATATGGGCCTATAATTACTTATATCAGTTCTCTTACCTGACTTGAAGATAGGAGTAATTCTAGCGACCTTCCATTTAGAAGGGAATTGGCCAGTCCTAATCGATAAATTGAAAATGAATTGCAATGGACTAAGGAGTACCTCTGCACAACCCTTCACAATAAAAGTAGGTATCAAGTCAGGGCCCTCGGAACAGCTAGATCTAAGGCTGCTAATAGCAGACAGGATCTCGTCAGAGGAGACAGAATCAATACCAACACCTAATCCCAAGCTCCCAGACATCTCCAGCTCATTCTCATGCATATCAGGGGCGGCGTGTGTATCAACCTCATACACTGACTCAAAATATTTCGCGAACCCATCTACAACCGCAGAACCGCAGTAGGACTCCCCATTCAGCGACATCGTCGACTCCACAAACGACGTTTTTCTTTTGGAATTTACATAATTCCAAAAGTTTTTCATACTTCCATCAAGCCTGACTGAATCGATGTCAAATAGTTTTCATGAGACTTAGATATTCTAGCCTTCAAGGATGTTCGTAAACTTTTGAAAAGGTTATCATGATAAGGGGACACTCTTCTTTTTCGTGCACATCTATTCTTAATCCTCAAATCAGAAATTATATCAGGAGTAACCAAGGAGGGTATTTATTATTTTTTTTCTTCAATACGATCCTTGGAATACACTCATCCAATATTTGTAGAGTAGACTATAGAACTCGTCCACTGCAGAGTCGACATCAGTACAGCCAAACACAGAGTCCAACAACAGTCTCGCAGCTTACAATAAAGTTGAAAGTAATCCCCTTTAGAATAATATACCGGGATTCAAATGGATCACCCGGAGATTCATTTGCCTCCGGAACAGAATACGAAGCATCAACACACAATGCCGGGTGATGGCCGTCTTCAGGAAGCAAGGGATCATCGCTTTGGAAGACTTTGGCAGGAAAGTTACAAAGGACCAGGTCCAAAGTCCTACCCAGTTCGTTTTTTACCGGATTTAGAGAAACAAGATCATAGAATGACATAAAATTGTGAAGCATTCTTGCCTTAATTGTCCCCACAAAAAAATCATAATCATTTGAGCAGATTTCAGGCAGATTAAAGTCTCCGATAACCAAGAAATTACCGTTGATTAGGCCATTGAGTGATTCAAGGTGGTCACAATAATTGAGAAAGACATTTGTTGAAATTGTCGGCGATAAATAAACAGCATAATGAAGAAGTGAGTGGAATTAGATCTTTTTTTATTCCGACGGAATCATAATTATTATTAATGTCACTTATTGTGAGCTCCTCACAGAGCTCAGATTGCAACGATCTCTGAACGGCGACAAGTACTCCTCCTCCCCTCCGAAGACCATCACCACTACCCCTATCACTTCGATAAACAGCATATCGTTCATCAAATATTTCAGAACTTTTTATGCCATCATGTAACCATGTTTCAGTCAAAATTATCAGATCATAGTTGCTGCCCAATAACGATGCGTACAGACTTGAAGTTTTAGTACGAAGTCCTCTAACATTCTGATAATAAATGGATAAATTAGAATTCAATGACATAAGATACAATAATAAAAATTAATGAGAAAAAATATAAAGCCTAAACAAGAAAAAGAGAATAGAAATTTGAAGTTGAAAAAG
>NW_024094188.1:0-9666 GCF_014356525.2 Nilaparvata lugens
TGTCTGTCATTGAGTCAACTGAATTCAATACCACAACCAGAAATTTGATCAACTTATGAAATATATGTTTGTATGATATTATATTCTTAATATTGGTAGACGATAAAAATTTATAGAATACAATTTTTAAAATTTTTATTCTTTTCAAAATACCAGCCAACAAATATTTTGATCTGCATTCTGCAATTCAAATCTGAACCGCGTGATCTGGAGTCAGCCATTTTTGGTAGCCCAGCTTATCAGCTTGTTACAACTATATGATTGTTAAAACTTTGGCCGATAGATAGCACAATCAGCAGTTGCTGATTGTGCTATCTATCGGCCAAAGTTTTAACAATCATATAGTTGTAACAAGCTGATAAGCTGGGCTACCAAAAATGGCTGACTCCAGATCACGCGGTTCAGATTTGAATTGCAGAATGCAGATCAAAAATATTTGTTGGCTGGTATTTTGAAAAGAATAAAAATTTTTAAAAATTGTATTCTATAAATTTTTATCGTCTACCAATATTAAGAATATAATATCATACAAACATATATTTCATAAGTTGATCAAATTTCTGGTTGTGGTATTGAATTCAGTTGACTCAATGACAGACACCTCTATTATGCTTTCTCATCTGAGCTTGGACCTTCTAACCTATTACCATGTAAGTTTTTAAATAGAGATGCTTCCCATGTTATTTAAATAGAGTCACTTTTACTCCCTAGGGAGTTTTTCTGTTTTTACTACCTAGAGCGAAAAAGGGACACTTTAGTATTATGTTTCAGGGAGTAAAGTAAGTACTTTAGACAGTAGGTGGAGGAAAAATGTTTTTTTATCATAGTCATTCAATTTCAGCTGTTTTAAATCCATGAAATTAAGCCGGTTAACAGCTTATTGTAGAACAAATAAACATATGATTCTCATTATAGCTTATTATACTGTAATGGAATCATATGTTTTCTTTACAGTCGAGTATGTTTCCTAGAATTGGAACAGCAAAACTGGTACGAAAACCGCCTTTTAGCGCTCCAGGTGGAAGTTTTGTCAACCACAATCAGGAAATTCCTGATTCGAAACTTGTAAACTAGGTTATGTTTATAGAATGCATGTAGTAATGTCAGCACAAGCAGGTAATGTTTTCTGTTTCTCAATTATTTCTAGATTATAATGACAAAAAATAGTGTAAGCTACTTGGACGTGAATGTCTTTTGCAGTGCTCAAATGAGTTTCTAGTCGAGGCTAACGCCTCGACTAGAAACATCATTCTCGCCTGCAAAAGTGTCCTTCCCGTCCTTGTGACTTGAGATACTATTACAAAATCAATTCAGAGTCATCTGACAACTTAGAACCAACTGCCGCCCGGCAGTTGGTTCTAAGTTGTCAGATGACTCTGAATTGATTTTCTAATAGTATCTCAAGTCACAAGGACGGGAAGGACACTTTTGCAGGCGAGAATGATGTTTCTAGTCGAGGCGTTAGCCTCGACTAGAAACTCATTTGAGCACTGCAAAAGACATTCACGTCCAAGTAGCTTACACTATTTTTGTCATTATAATCTAGAAATAATTGAGAAACAGAAAACATTACCTGCTTGTGCTGACATTACTACATGCATTCTATAAACATAACCTAGTTTACAAGTTTCGAATCAGGAATTTCCTGATTGTGGTTGACAAAACTTCCACCTGGAGCGCTAAAAGGCGGTTTTCGTACCAGTTTTGCTGTTCCAAAATCTAGGAAACATACTCGACTGTAAAGAAAACATATGATTCCATTACAGTATAATAAGCTATAATGAGAATCATATGTTTATTTGTTCTACAATCAGCTGTTAACCGGCTTAATTTCATGGATTTAAAACAGCTGAAATTGAATGACTATGATAAAAAAACATTTTTCCTCCACCTACTGTCTAAAGTACTTACTTTACTCCCTGAAACATAATACTAAAGTGTCCCTTTTTCGCTCTAGGTAGTAAAAAACAGAAAAACTCCCTAGGAGTAAAAGTGACTCTATTTAAATAACATGGGAAGCATCTCTATTTAAAAAACTTACATGGTATAGGTTAGAAAGGTCTAAGCTCAGATGAGAAAGCATATAGAGGTGTCTGTCATTGAGTCAACTGAATTCAATACCACAACCAGAAATTTGATCACTCATGAAATATATGTTTGTATGATATTATATTCTTAATATTGGTAGATGATAAAAATTCATACAATTTTTAAAATATTTTATTCTATTCAAAATACCAGCAACACAATATTTTTGATCTGCATTCTGCAATTCAAATCTGAACCGCGTGATCTGGATCCAGATCTGCTCAGCTGATATGATTGTTACAACTTTGGCCGATAGATAGCGCAATCAGCAGTGCCTATCAGACACCATTTTTAGGTTTTAGTTTATTAGGTTATGTTGTTAGGAACATTGTCACCAATACGGAAGTTATTAGAATGATTTAATGTGCAGTTTCTATAAAAAAATGTAGATGGAGGAAAAATGTTGTGTACATCAAGAGCGAAAAATACTTTTCTCCCTCAGGAAAATTGTTGCCCTCGGCTTCGCCTCGGGCTTCAAACTTTTTCCCTCAGGGAGAAAAAGTCGTACTTTTCACTCTAGATATACAAATAACTATTTGTTTATTTAGAATCAACTGGAGCTCAAACCAAGTTTTTGTTTTGGTGAATCCGGTCCTAAGTCATGCTTCATAGCGAGCATCAAAATAATTTTTCATGAAAGAACAAATTATTGTGGAGGAGAAAAGGAAAATTATTGTGATTGGATAAGCTTAGATTGAATCTATTCATTCATGAGTGTTTTTAATTTGTTATTTTATATTAAACACTTTTCAAAAGAAGGGTACTATGATGTGGTTTTATGTATAAAATAAGTAGCCCTGAATACATACGTTTTAAGATTAGATTTCTTTTTCATGTATGTTACAATATATACTGGCTTATTCCCTAATTAAAACTAAAAGACAGTATTGCTAATTATTACTCAATGGATTTTACAAAGTATGAAAAGTTATCAATCAGAATGGAGATTGAATGCGAAACGATTCTATTATATCCTGATGTAACTACATAAATCGTTGGTGCTTCAACAAATAATTCTCTAGAAAGGGAAGTATTTATATTTTTGCTAATAATTATTTCCGTTATGCAAGATTCCATTTTAGTTTGGTTTGAGGTATAAAATAGTAGAAAATAGGTAGAAAATTCTGATGTACTTTTAAAATTGAAATCCAAAGATGGCCGGGCGTAGAGGTTGTGCCAAAATTTTTTTTTTTTTTGAAATTATAACTTTTCCAAGATAATATTTTATTAGAGTGCTGGATTAACCTTGTGATTTTCTCACGGTATCGGAGTAATTTCATGATGTCATTCCGTACATTACGTAATTAAATTCTGATATTTCCTCTATTGTTTTCAAACGCTTTCCTAGAGTACTTAGAATTGTTGTAAACGCTAAATCATCATAAAAAATCAGTTGAACGTCCATTCTGTTGCTGAGTCATCTACTCTGATCGAGGGAATTTTCCTGTATTCTGTCTTTGTTAGTTGTATTCCTTTCTCATTCTATTGAGGGAAATTATTGTCGTTCCCACCACGTCCTTTGTAATTTGGTATTTTTCAATGCCTAATAGTACCAGCCCTGATACCTATTTTTGAGCCTGGTTCGGTCGACTTGTAGACCTGAACACGAGACCGCTTTTCTTCTGTAGAGTACAGACATGTTTTCTGAGCTTAATTATTTATTGACCTGATTCATTGTCTTTTCCGACAGTTTTTTATTCTCTCTCGGAGACTAAAAAATTATACTATTGGGAATCATTTACCCCGTCAGTTTTTAAATCGCTAATCCTTTTATTAAATTATTAATGGCATAGTTATTTCCATTCAGAGCGGATGACTGCTGCACTTTATTATTATTGTAGGCTATGGATTTGACAGTCGAAAACCCATTCAAGGGTGAGTAATGAATATTTTATAGTATTGTTGTATTGTCTTTATTTTAATAATTTTGATATTACAGGTAACACCCTGATTTAACAATTCTTCGTTTTCAAATATTTTATAACTCAATTTTGTAGTCTTACATCTGAGATGTACTAATGTAAAAGAAAGTGATACTAATGGAGTATCTTCCTATTCTTTATTTTATTGTAGAGTAATTTATATCTCTGACCTTTTGTATATTGTGAGTAAGTTTGAATACTCACTGGTAACTCTGTCCATCATTCTTTTAACTAGTAATTTCTTTTCATAATCCCATTCATTATAGATTTCAAATTCTACAATTAAAACCTATAATATTCCTCTAATTTTATATTTATGTAAATTGTATGTATTGTATTCATTAGATGATTTCTTGAGAAATCATTCATTGAATGCAATATTTAGTATGCTATTTATTCTAGCATTACTAAGTAGTTGTGACTTGTGTTGCAGGTTTTTGGTGTGTGGTGTGTGTATTCTTGAATACTCATTCGAGGATCGTGCTGTAAATATGCCTTGCTGTCAAACGAGGGCTTACGATTCGCCGACCGAGATGGCCGGTGATATCGACATCTGACATTGCCGTGCGGGGCTGAAAGACGATCTTCGATCTGACGCCACTAGCCATGCCTGGAGGCCATCACCCTTCATCCTCACCCATCACCCTTTGGACACCGGACTCGAGGACGACAGATCTTAGATAATACTTGATACCCCCCACTACAATCATCAGATGTGCCCCGTAAATTTGGTCTCTTAAAGACGTATTATATTTGGTCTCTTAAAGACGTATTTTACTTGGTCTCTTAAAGACAGATTGATTATTCGATTATCCATGTAAAGATGTATTTTGTAATATTCTCTATTTTATTCTCATTATTATAAGAGCAGTCAGTCAACCGCATATCTATGTTTTTAATTCCAAGACCCTCAAACCACTAGAATTAGGATCACATTATTGATCAGATAAAAATCCGCAGATCTCAGGGTCAAGCACAATTTCAACAACTAAGCCTTCTCCGACAAAATCATTTGTCACCAGGAGATCAGCTTAAGGTCATTGACCTTTATATATTTTTGCTCACATATCTGTTATCTTTGAGGTAGAAATCTGTTTTGGAGGTATAAGATGGTAGAAAATAGGTAGTAAATCTCGGCATGGTGTGTTTGGTAAAATTCAAAGATGGCCGGGTTAACATATCCCTGGCCCGGTACTTTAGTTTATTCAATTTCTCTGTTATCCTTGAGGTGTAAAATCTGTTATTGGAGGTATAAAATAGTAGAGAATAAGTACTAAATCTTGGCATAGTTTGTTTGGTGGAATTCGAATATGGCTGGGACAGCGACATGAACGTAAGTAATATTGTTCCCATCAGCACACAACCAGGAGTGGAGGAGGAGAAGGAGTATAATAAGAAGAATGAGGAGGAGGAGCAGGAGGAGGGAAAAAGATGAAGAGAAGAAGAGAAGGAGGATGAGGAAAAGAAGGAGAAGTGATGAAGAAGAAGGAGGAGGACGAGGAGGTGGAGGAGGAGGAGGAGGAGGAGAATGAGTAGGGGTATGACCAGCAGGATGGGGAAGGAAAAATAGGAAAAAATGAGAGGAAAACGAAAAAAGGAGAAAGAAGCAGATTTAGAAGAAGGGAACCTCAAGAATAAAAATAAAACGGGGAAACACAGTAGAAAGAAGGCACCATATAATGACAATTGAATCTCCCTATTCAGATGAGTATAAGCAGAGCAGAGACCACACATGCTGTTCATGCGTGTGTGTGTGTGGATGTGCGCGTTTGTGCATGCGGGTGTACTGGATTTGACGACGTTCAAACATCACATCATCGAATAAAAAAGAAGTCAGATAAGGAAGGACAACAGGGAGAATAAGAGAATAGAAGAATGATAAGAAGCGAAATACAGTGCAAGAGTCGGCCAAGCGTTAACAACAGATGGAGCTGCAAATAGAGTGAGAGAGAGCAAGAGAATAAAGTGAGAGAGACCAAGAAAATAGAGTGAGAGAGACCAAGAAAATAGAGTGGGAGAGACCAAAGAAATAGAGTGAGAGAGACTTAACAAATGGAGTGAGAGACCAAGCAAATGGAGTGAGAGAGAGCAAGCAAATGGGGTGAGAGAGAGCGCAAGCAAATAGAGTTAGAGAGACTAAGCAAATAGAGTGAGAGACCAAGCAAATAGAGTGGGAGAGACCAAAAAATAGAGTGAGAGAGACCAAGCAAATAGATTAAATTTGATTTCATTATTTATGTATGTTACAATATTTACTGGCTTATACACTAATTTACATTGAATGCCGGTAATGCTAATTATTCAACAAATTTTACAAAGTATAGATAATTAATAAGAGAATAAATAAAATGCAATCAGAATAACGATAATATAAAATTGTAATGTAACTTCATAAATCGGCGGTGTTTCAACAAATAATTGTCGATTCTTTGAGAAGGATATAAAATAATATCCTCCCCATCAACACACGACCGGGTGGTCGATAGAGTGAGTTTATCACTCTCTCTCACTCTATCTTCTAGGTCTATCTCACTCCATTTGCTCACTCCCTATTTCTCCATTTGCTATCTCTCTCTCACTCTATTTGCACGATATGGATCATGAAAATATAGTGAGAGAGAGTGAGCAAATGGAATGAGATAGAGCAAGAAAATAGAGTTAGAGAGAGAGAGAGAGAGAGCAAGCAAATAGAGTGAGAGAGAGCAAGCAAATAGAGTGAGATAGACCAAGAAAATAGAGTTAGAGAGAGGAGAGCGAGAGAGCAAATGGAGTGAAAGAGACCAAGCAAATAGAGTGAGAGAGCAAGTAAATAGAGTGAGAGAGACCAAGAAAATAGCGCGAGAAAGCAAATGGAGTGAGAGAGACCAAGCAGATAGAGTGAAAGCAAGCAAGTGCGCGATCTTGCGCGTAATAACGTGCGGTCGTCCTTTCTATTTGCATATGGGATGTTGTAGGGTGAGCGAAAGAGGGACCAGAAAAGGGTACCACTGTAGAAGGGGATGCAAACCAGGGTGGACCTGAAGATAAAACCCAAACCTCACCACCTCCCACCACCCGCTTCGTCAACGTCCTCTTTGCTAACAAAAGTGTAGGTCTGTAATTCTCTTACGAATTTTAAGTATGTTTTGCTCAACTGGAACCTCTCTCAGTTGAGAAACCTCACTAAACCCAGTTTTAATTTCTCTTTTTCGATAGAGTTGTTCATTCACAAATCACAATGAGTTACTCGTTGCTTTGAGTAACTGAATGTTGGTTATTGTGAGGAACTCGTTCATTGAGAATTCGATGAACAAGTGAGTGAGTAGTGGGTATTATTACTAGTAGCTCTGTGAACAGTAGACCTCACGCAGTTTTCCCATCCACAAGTATCAGATTCAGTTAAATCACAATTCGCAGTTGAATCCCAATTTACTCATAAAAACTGTTAATTGTTTTCTCCAAGATCGAAAATCTGGTGTGGTGCACTCACACAACTTTCCTTGCCGTTATGAAAATTGATCACGTGCCGCTAGTGTTCCCGCGCATCTCAAGTCTACTATTCAAAGATTTGAGCCAGCTGGTGACAGGGCATTAACGCTGGAGACACACGAGGTCTGCTATCTCTTCATAGTGAATCGTTTAATAGAATCAACAGTTGCTAACACTTTGCAATTGGATAATCACATTTTCTCGAATATCGAGCTTATTTCCAATTTTAGGTGAACATTAATTGTAGAGATTCTCATGCTCAATCTTTTCCACTCGAAATTTTTTGTTTAAATTGTATCTGAAGCCTGATAATTGAGAATCTAAAATCAAACTTTGCATAGATGGGGCAGAGCTCCTGAAATTTTTACAGATATGGGACTTGTGGTAGTTGATAGAGCTTATCGATGACTATTTAGGTATAACTTTAATCAAAATCGTTGGAGCCGTTTTCAAGAAAATCGCAAAAACCCTGTTTTTGACAACATTTTCGCCATTTTAGCCGCCATCTTGAATCGCATTTGATCGAAATTGTTCGTGTCGGATCCTTATATTGTAAGGACCTTACGTTCCAAATTTCAAGTCATTCCGTTTATTGGGAAATGAGATATCGTGTACACAGACGCACATACACTCATACACATACACACACATACAGACCAATACCCAAAAACAACTTTTTTGGACTCAGGGGACCTTGAAACGTATAGAAATTTAGAAATTTGGGTACTTTAATTTTTTTCGGAAAGCAATACTTTCCTTACCTATGGTAATAGGGCAAGGAAAGTAAAAACTGATATTTTGTGAGTATTTAAGTATGCAATTTGTTAGTGTTAAGCCCTTCTTCCTAATAAATATAGCTATTTAAATCGGGTCATTCTTTTTTGTACACACTGTATATCTCTTTTAGTGGATGCATAGTGGATGCATTTCAAAATTCAAGAGAGTTGAAGAAAATGCATCAGTTCTGTTAAGTTTAATAATCCTATTCCTCAGCATCAAACCCAGGATAAACTTTGCTACTTCTAAACGATCCCGTCTCAGTATAATTCAATCATTCATGAAGCTGGAAAAGAACAACAGTATAAAACGAACATTTCCCAAGTTCATTCATACTGAAAACTGTCAGGGTACACGATTGAAGCATTCTGAAGCCCCTGAAAAACTATAAGTCTGGGACTTGGAGAGGTGAGATAGCACTTGAGTTGTTTTATGTGTGGGAGGGGTGCAATCTCCAATTTGTGACGTCACGTGCGGAAAAATGTTCCGGTTTTAATCAAAGTTTACAACTGCAATAAGGGTGCGCGTCTCGTGTGTCACCAGATTCCCAAACGTCTGCTTAAAATGAGATACAGACATACTTCTACTTCTGCTGGAGTGAGATAACAATCTACCTTTCCTACTGTGGAAAGAGATAACAAATCTACTACTCTTGATGTGGGAACGAGATAAAAATCTACTTCTCCTCCAGGTAGAATGAGATAACAAATCTACGTCTCCTCACAACTGCATAGCAACAAACCATCAACTGCTCAGGAATGTGAGTCTGTTGTCTCCGACCCATTGTATTTTTCTTACCGACATTCTTCCTTTCAAGGCAGTTTCACTTCAAAATGTCACATTATTTGTGTGGGAAGAGTTGTGTTATTTATAAGCGATGCTGACATTAGTTGACAGTGAAATTCACTTTGCTCCTGTTTTTTGTCTCGTGGAAAATTCCTACGATTCAGTTGAGTCGAAGTCTTCTGACTTTCCGGGTGATTTTCAGTTGTCAACACTTGATGAGAAACTGAGGACTCAATTTATGGATTTGATCAATCGAATTTAAATATATACACATATATAATCTGTATATATTATTGATATCATGTATCAACACTTATCATTCAGACCGGGTGTAACAGAGGAATTTCAAGTTTATCCTACTTAACTTCCATTGATCAGAAGACAGCTAATTTACACAAGCAGTGAACTGATCAATAAAATACCTTTTGTCTTAGATTTCAAAATTAGTAGAAAGAGCGTCAATGGATGGTTAAGTGGAATATTCTTTACCTTAAATAATAGCAATTTAATTTTGATTCTTTTATTTTATTTTATAGTATTTCTCTGCACAATATTTGGTAGATTTTCTATGAATATGCTGTATAAAGTTTCTATTGTAATTATTAGTTAATTAAACCCATCATTT
>NW_024094190.1:0-10827 GCF_014356525.2 Nilaparvata lugens
AATTGAAAATACAAACGAAAAAGAAGAAAAACAGAAGTGATTAACGCATCTAATTTGCAATAGCACATTGATTGTGACAAGTACAAGAAGAAGAAAACAATTTCGTTCGCAACAATTCAAAAATTCACATCTAACGACTTCCGGGCCATCATGCATCACACGTCCTCAACTTATCTTGGGAAGCACCGGAGATCTCATGTGATGTATGAAGCACTGCTGTGTACAGGTGTTGGTTGCATTTTTTGCTTTTTTTTGCTGTTTATCATATGAATAGTTTCGTTAAATGAAATCTATGGAAGTAAATTATATTGATAAAAAGATCTTGTTAATAACAAGGAATTTTCTGTTAGAAACATGAGTTATTAACTTTTGTCAAGAGAAATTTTTGACGATTCAGTCAAGTTTATAACTTTTTATAATAACTCGTTTAGAACTCCAGTGTAAACGCGGCTTAACTGTTCATTCTCGTTTAAAATAATCATTTATATTAATTTTATCAAGCAAGAAATCTTATTTTTCAATAATTTTGATAATTGGGATGAAATATTTTCTAAATTAATTTTTAATTCTACATTGTTGAAAGACGATCCGGCAACAAAGCAAAGCGAGAAAGAGATAGCGCTATCCTATCCGCTTTGTTGAATGATGGACAAGGATATAGCAATACCATCGCTAATCAAACACTGCCATTATAACGTGGACCTCACTATACACGATTAAGGATATAAGCTTACATATTACATACTGTACATGCTCAACGAAACAAAAAAAACCTCTGATATTAGCAAATACTCCCGAGGGACATGCATTAGACATTCCCCCAACGTATTACAACACTCATCCGAATCTAAGCAAAGCTTGAACGTTCGCTTTCAGACATATTTCTTTAATAAAATTTAAGAATAAACGACGGGAAGCTATTTTTCTTCCTCTCCCCCCGCTCAAGCGATAACAAGCCTGAAGATTCTCGTTTGGGGGGGGGGAGGTTAATGTGGATTAGGGATAAAAATTGTAGGGGGGTGGTTAGCAGATCGTGATTAGTTTGAAAATTCCGATCGGGTCTCCGCTTTTTCCCCTCGGGAGGGCATGGATAGAAAAGGAGGGGTGATGAGAGAGAGAGAGAGAGAGAGAGAGAGAGAGAGCGAGAGCGAGAGAGAGAGGAAGAAAGAGTGAGAGAGAGAGTGTGTGTGTTAGAGAGTGCAGAAGGAGACAAGAGAGAAAGAGATTGATTGATTGATTGAGAGAGAGAGTTGGAGAGAACAGAAGGAGACAGGAGCGAAAGAGAGAGATTGAAGTAGTAGACAAAGAGAAGGAGACAAGAAAGAGAGAGAGTGTTAGAGAGTGCAGATGGAGACAAGAGAGAAAGAGATTGATTGATTGATTGAGAGAGATAGAGTTGAAGAGAACAGAAGGAGACAGGAGCGAAAGAGAAAGAGATTGAAGTGGAAGACAAGAGAAGGAGACAAGAAAGAGAGAGAGGAGAGAGAGAGAGAGAGAGAGAGAGAGAGAGAGAGAGAGAGGAGAGAGGAGAGAGAGAGAGAGGATAACGAGAGTGAGAGAGAGAGAGTGTGTTAGAGAGTGAAGAAGGAGACAAGAGAGAAAGAGATTGATTGACTGATTGATTGAGAGAGAGAGAGAGAGAGAGTTAGAGAGAACAGAAGGAGACAGGAGCGAGAGAGAGAGAGTGAGATTGAATTAGAAGACAAGAGAGAGAGAGAGAGAGGAGAGAGAGAGAGAGAGAGAGAGAGAGATAGAGAGAGAGTGTGTGTTAGAGAGTGCAGAAGGAGACAAGAGAGAAAGCGATTGATTGATTGATTGATTGAGAGAGAGAGTAAGAGAGAACAGAAGGAGACAGGAGCGAAAGAGAGAGATTGGAGTAGTATAGACAAGAGAAGGAGACAAGAATGATTGATTGATTAATTGATTGATTACTTTATTTATGTAGATTACAATATAGTCAATATATACTGGTTTTACACTTATATACAATAGCTTACAATACAGCAAAATTATAGATGAATTTACATAATAAGACTAAGAAAATAATTATTGAACTGTATATGATATGAGAAAGCAATTTGTAATATAAAAACTATAGATAATTATATTGTAATGCATCTACATAAATTGGCGGAGCTTTGGACATATCAATGTCCATTCTTTGGAAAGAATATTAAACATATCCTCCCCACTAACTCTCTACCAAAACGTTAACTTCATTAATTAAACTAAGGATTTATTTATTAATGGAAATATTGTAAAAGTTTTAATTAATATGAATATTTAAGAAAAAAACAGAAAGTTAATAAAGTAAAATAATTATATAGGTAGATAAGATCAAATTATTGATTAATAAAATACAAAGAGAGAGAGAGAGAAAGAGAGAGAGAGAGAGAGAATGTGTTAAAGAGTGCAGAAGGAGACAAGAGAGAAAGAGATTGATTGATTGATTGGTTGAGAGAGAGAGAGTTAGAGAGAACAGAAGGAGACAGGACCGAAAGAAAGAGAGAGATTGAAGTGGGAGACAAGAGAATGAGATAAGAAAGAGAGAGAGAGTGAGAGAGATAGTGTGTTAGTGAGTGCAGAAGGAGACATGAGAGAAAGAGATTGATTGATTGTTCGAGAGAGAGAGAGAGTTAGAGAGAACAGAAGGAGACAGGAGCGAGAGAGAGAGATTGAATTAGGAGACAAGAAAGAGAGAGAGAGAGAGAGAGAGAGTGTGAGAGAGAATGTGTTAAAGAGTGCAGAAGGAGACAAGAGAGAAAGAGATTGATTGATTGAGAGAGAGAGAGTTAGAGAGAACAGAAGGAGACAAGAGAGAAAGATAGAGAGATTGAAGTAGGAGACAAGAGAAGGGGACAAGAAAGAAGAGAAAGAGAGTGTGCGTGTGTGTGAGAGAGAAAGAACGAGGGGTATGAGAAAGAGTATTTTTGCGGGTGTGTGTGGTTAGAGGCAAACCCTTGAACTGAATTTGAATCAATCAGTGACCCTAACTACCCCCATCACCAAAAACCAACTATATGCCGGAGCCGGCGCTCGTAATTAATATGAAAAGCACGTCACCACCACCCGTCTCCCGCCACTAACCTCATAAAACACCTCTCTCCCTCACAAACAGACCTCCTCAGGGACCAGTTTTGGGTTTTGGGGTTTTTCGAATTTTCCCTGCAGACCGTACCATATGGGTAGTGGTAATATGGGATGTGGTCTGTCCTTCCACCAGGGTCCTCGTTAATTCTTCTTCTTTTATTTTTCATCTTCTTCTTCTTCTTCTTCTTCTTCTTCTTCTTCTTCCTATTCTTCTTCTTCTTCTTCTCCTTCTCCTTTCTTTTTCCTCTTCTTCTTTTTCTTCTTCTTCTTCTTCTACTTCTACTTCTTCTTCTTCTTCTTCTTCTTCTTCTTCTTCTTCTTCTTCTTCTTCTTCTTCTTCTTCTTCTTCTACTACTTCTTCTTCGTCTTCTCCTTCATCTTCTAATCTCCTTTCTTCTCAGTCTCCTACTTTTCCTTCCACCCTTATTTCCTTCCACTTCACAATCATTTCCTCCTACTTTTCTTCTTCTACTCATTCATCTTCTCATTCTTCTCCCTAATCTTCTCCTTTTTCTACTTCTACTTCTCCTGCTCTTTCTCCTCTTGCTTCTTGTTCTATTTCTTCTCCTACCATTTCCACTTCTTCTTCTTCTTTCACACCTTGTCTCCATCACCCCTTATACTTTCTTTCTCTCCTTGAACTCTTGCCACTTATGATTCTTTTTCTTCTTCTTCTTCTTCTTCTTCTTCTTCGTCCTCTTCTTCTTCCTCTTCTTCTTCCTCTACTTCTTCTTCTTCTTCTTATTCTCATTCTTCTTCTCCTCCTCCTTCTTCTTCTTCTTGTTCTTCTGCTCCTCCTCCTCCTCCTCCTCCTCCTCCTCCTACTCCTCCTCCTCCTCCTCCTCCTCTCCTCCTCCTTCTTGTTCTTCTGCCTTTTTTCTCCTACTCCTTCTTTTCTCCTTCTCTTTCATATAGTCCTTTATGTAGAGTACTGTGAATAGCAAACCTGACCCTTCCTATACTTTCTTTCATTTTTTGATCCATCTCTTCATTCACTAGAATTTTTTTCAGCAGAATTTCTCCAGATAACAATAATAATGACATTGTTGATGTTGATATCAGAACAGGTCGGAGAGGTCAGATGTTGCTTCAACTTTCCATAACAACTACCTATTGTTCAGGGGAAGTTGAACGAAACAGTTTGATGAGCTACCATCCCTTCTCTTTCTACTACAGTATTTTAACTCTCTCTTTCTTTTTTTCCTGCTTCCCACGTACTTTTCTTTCCTATTTCCACCTCCCATTTTCTCACTCAATGAGCCACACTTTTTTGTCTCCTCATCTCCCAATTGTTCTACAATTGTTCAATCCTACAATCTCATATTGATTAAAACTTTTACAATATTTCCATTAATACATAAATCCTTAGTTTAAATAGCGAAATTAACGTTTTGGTAGAGAGTTAGTGGGAGGATATTTTTAATATTCTTTCCGAAGAATGGACATTGATATGCCAAAGCTCCGCCAATTTATGTAGATGCAAACAATATGATTATTATTATCTATAGTTATTATATTACAAACTGCTTTTTCATATCATATACAGTTCAATAATTATTTTCTTAGTCTATATTATGTAAATTCATCTATAATTTTGCTGTATTGTAAGCTATTGTATATAATTGTATAAGCCAGTATATATTGTAATCTACATAAATAAAGTACTCAATCAATCAATCAATTGTACCTTTCATATTTTCCACTTCCCTGTAAATTCTGCAGATTCTATTCATTAACATCATCCATCATTCTCATTTTCAGCATACATTTTCACAAATATGTTTTATTATGTACTATTATTGTGATTATTTTTCATATCATAGAAATGTTTGTTTATTATTACCACAGTTTGTCAAAGGTCTTGTCAGACCTGGCAATGTAATAGTATATTTCGCACCTAGGGCCGAAAATGAGACTTTTCCTGCTCAAAATCGGTTTTCAAGTCCGAGGCCGTAGGACTCGTGGTGCGAACGCTATTTTTCGCCACACAGAAAAATAAACAATATATATGAGAATAATCATTGTTTATTAAGCACTTCCAGAAGCAAAAGTAGAAGGTCATAGCTCTAGCAAATCTCAGGTAATCTAAATATCAGGAAATTGTCCAAGTTTTCTTTTTTATTCTTTCAAATGACAATAAGATGACATTATTACAACAATGTTTTGATTCATGAATAATAAACACAAATAATGAAACGTTTTTTGATCAGCTGTTTTAGAACACTTGAAATTTGGCTAATCTGAATGTCAACAATGCTTGTTGTCGTCGACTGCGGAAGTTTAGGTTAGAAGTCCTATCCTACTCTGAAAATCGAATCTGAATAGTTTATGATATATCTTGACTGTATTTCATTCATCCAAATAAAATGATAGTATCTTATCGTAAAATACTTTAATCAATTCTAGAAGCATAAACTGAATCCGTTTCAAATTCTATTTTGTAAACACGTTCACATCAAATCAGAATCAGCTGACTTCAAGGTTATTTTACAGGCCTAAAAATTTTACCGGCCTGGTCAGAAAACAATCACTTTCGGCCTCCATATGACGCACGAAAACCAGCTCATAACATCCAAGTGGGGCGAAAAATATATTAAATAATATCAAATATCTCTCTCTAGAGAGTTTGGTAGAGAGTTAGAGGGAAGGATATTTTTAATATTCTTTCCGGAGAATGGACATTGATATGTCCAAAGCTCCGCCAATTTATGTAGATGCATAACAATATAATTATCTATAGTTATTAAATTACAAATTGCTTTTTCATATCATATACAGTTCAATAATTATTTTCTTAGTCTATATTATGTAAATTCATCTATAATTTTGCTGTATTGTAAGCTATTGTATATAAGTGTATAAGCCAGTATATATTGTAATCTACATAAATAAAGTACTCAATCAATCAATCTCTAATTTCTATCACAGCTATAGATATTTCAAGGATCTATAGTCCCTGCGGGGGAACTTTCTCCATTGGTTACAATTTTGATGTATCAAATGTTTTTCACTCTGTAAATAGAGGACTCAATCGAATTGAATACATACTATAGAAGGCGGTGGTGGAAGAAAATTGGCAACTCTGACGTCCTATCATTTCCTCTCACTTTATAAGGAGAATCTCACCGTAGGTAGAGAGATATATCATAGGTGATTGAGAGGAGGTGGAAACGGAGAAAGTGTGGAGTAGGAGGAGAAGGAGGTGAAGGAGGGGTGGAGGGGGAGGAAGAGAAGGAGGATGATGAGGAGTTGGAGGAAGAGGAGAAGTAGGCGGAGGAGGATGAGGTGTAGGTGGAGTAGGAGGAGAAAGAGTTGAAGGAGGGGGGAATGGGGAGGAAGAGCAGCAGAAGGATGAGGTAGTGATGGAGGTGGAAGAGTAGGACGATGAGGGTGAGGAAGAAGTTGAGGATGAGGAGGAGGAAGTAGGAGAGGAGAAGGATGATAGATGAAGGAAATGGGATATTAAATGAGGTGGTATTTAAACATTCTCTGGCGACCTTTCCACTTACAGTTTTGGTATTTAAAACTCTTTCTTCCTCTCTCTTCCTCTCTCTCTAGAGAATCGACAATTATTTGTTGAAACACCGTCGATTTATGAAGTTACATCACATTATTATATTATCGTTATTCTAATTGCATCCAATCTTTATTCTCATTGATTTATACTCTGTAAAATTATATCGTCGTTCAATGTAAATTAGTGTATAAGCCAGTAAATATTGTAACACACATAAATAAAGAAATCTAATCTAATCTATTCTCTTTCTCACACTCTCTATCGGCCTCTCTCTCTCTCTCTCCCCGGCTGTGTTTTAATTGGAAGATTGGAAGACTATTATTTTATATCCTTTTCGACAATAATTTGTTGAATCACCGCCGATTTATGAAGTTACATCATAATATTATATTAGCGTTATTCAAATTGCATTCAATATATTTCGAGTAAAATTCGTTGAATAACTATAACATTATCGTCATTTAATGTGAATTAAACTCTTGTTCAATGTCTACAGTGAAGCCATTTGTCAAGAAGCTTTAATGGAGCAAAATGTTGGTATTTCCATAAATGGAGTAACTATCAATAATTTACGCTATGCAGATGACACACTTCTGATAGCGGGAAGTGAGAATGAGTTGCAGTAATTACTGGAAAATGTGAATAACTACAGCAATAACTATGGGTTGAAGCTAAATCTTAAGAAAACCAAGTGCATGATCGTCTCGAAAAAGCAGAGAGTGCCTATTGATATTGTAGTGGACAATACACCTATTGAGAGTCACAGCATATTGGAGCATGGATTACTGAAGTGAACGATCAGACCAGGGAGATCAAAGGACGAGTGGAAATAGCACGACAGGTGTTCATAAAAATGAAAAGATTTATGTGTAACCGAGATATTAAACTAGAACTTAGAATACGCATGCTGCGTTGTTATGTGTTTCCTACATTGCTGTACGGCATGGAAGCATGGACTTTGAAAAAGTCAAACCTCAAAAACATCAAGGCATTGAATGTGGTGCTATAGGAGGGGTGGAGAATACCATGGACCAAATAGGGATGTAATGTTGGTGATGGCAAAGGAATGTGAAGTTGTTGCGACTATAAAGAGAAGAAAATTGCAATATTTGGGCCATGTAATGATGGGTGAAAAGTATGAGCTGTTGAGACTTATATTGCAAGGAAGGATCATGGGAAAGAGGAGTGTGAGAAGAAGAAGGATATCCTAGCTGCGTAGTTTATGAGAATGGTATGGCTGCAACTTAAGGGACTATTCAAGTCAAGGCTGCAATCAATAAAGTGAAAATTGCCGTGATGATTTCCAACCTCCGATAGGAGAAGGAACCAGAAGAAGAAGAAGAATATGAATTAGTGTATAAGCCAGTAAATATTGTAACATACATAAACAAAGAAATCTAATCTTCTAAATTTCTAAAGTTTGAATGAATTCTACAAACCATGGGATATCTTCTCATGCTATGTTTTCTCTACGATATACTGTTCCAATAAATTATCTTCAACAGCAAAAATCATTCAAAACTGCTTCGCTTTTCTCAGCAAATCTTCCGTAACTCGTTCCATGATCATCAATAATTCCCCAACAAATCTTCCTAACTCGAAAGGCGATTCACAATGTTGCAAGAGATGAAAAAATCGCCGGCTATTCTATAAAACATCTTTCCATCAAAGTGATCTCTTTGATGAATATTTCAAGACGGCTTTCAAAGGGCGATTCGAATCCGAGCCGCTCTTGAAGGCTGGCCTTCGACCCTTAATGGGCCAATCCTTATCCATCTTGGATCAAAGGAGCGAAAAATTCGAGGTGATTTCTTTGAGTCGTTCCGATATTTCTACATCGACGTTCGGTTATCATATTGCCCGACTAGATACTGTATTAATTTTTGAACAACGAACATTTTTTGAGATCCCTTTTTCAAAAGGAAATGTAAAGTGTAAAGCTTTTTTCAAAAGGAAATCATTCTCATAACGACTCAAAGAATTCACCTAGAGTTTTTCATCGATATATCTCGACTAGATATTGTTGTATTAATTTTTTAACAACAATACATTTTTGAGATTCACTGAGAACTTTGAAATCCTTTTTTCATCGATATTTCCTCTAATTTTTTCAGCAAATAGTAGCCTAATTTCATGGATCTCTCATTAAGGAACATAAAACTTAGGCCCGGTTGCACAAAAGTATGTTAAATTTTAACTGTGATTAAGTGTGTGTTAGTCGAAGTATCACCTGCGAGACATTAAGAGCCGGTTTACGAGCTCGGGATTTACCTAAGTTCTAGACTTTAAACAGCTGGAGTCAGAAAATTGGCTTTCCGAAACGGGGCCTAGTCGTAGTTTTTATAAATTAATTTTATTAATTCAATCATTATGTTCTCATTTCTATGATTGGAAACGTTTTTCCTTGACGGAATGAAACAAACCTAAATAATTCAAAATAGCTGACTTTACACTAAATAAATGAATAGCAAAATAGCTCTACACTATTTTCTCTTTATTTAATTTTGTGTCCAATCTTATAGTTTTTCGAAATTTAATTTAAATGTGGACTGCGACTATGCCCCGTTTCGGAAAGCCAATTTTCTGACTCCAGCTGTTTAAAGTCTAGAACTTAGCTGAATCCCGAACTCGGAAACCGGCCCTATATAGCCTATAGTCTTGTCTAGCTCTATAGTCTGGTCTTGGTTGAAGACGCTTTCTGCTTCTCTGATTGGTTCTCATATAGCATTCAACCGTCATTTAATCACCATTAACATTTAACAGATTTTTGTGCAGCCGGGCCTTCATCTTGTAAGTTGGAGATACAAAGCATCAAAGTCAATAGAATGATCTTAGGGCCAAGCCACAGGAAGTGTTTGTTTTTAGGCGTTTTGAGACGAGTCGGCAGGATAGGAAGCTCACTGATTGGCTGATATTGGGTTGGCGTTGGGGAATCAGCTGATAATCAACCAATCGGAGAGCTTGCAGCCTGCCAACTCATCTAAAAACGCATAAAAAACTCTTCGTGTTTCTTAGCCCTGATAGTATAACCTCTTACAAATAAAATACAGAGTGGGTGAAAAGTCCGAGAATGGTTTAATATCTCATACACAAAGGTAATTAATTTGATGGTGGGTGTGATTGGGGATCCTACTCAAATTGAAAATACTACTTCCAAAATCTGGTCCGCCATCTTGGATCCGCCATATTGAATGAAACTCTATTTTTTTTAAATGGGAAGGTTGTTATGCAATACATGATTTTTTCTACGAAATTTCAAGTAAAAATGAATGGTGAAAACCGCACATCGATTTCTCAAACCGTTCAGAAGATATTCACATTATTAATCAATATCATGCATATCAGAAATGAAATACATAAGTGGTATTGAATATCTTCTGAACGGTTTGAGAAATCGATATGCGGTTTTCACCATTCATTTTTTCTTAAAATTTCGTATCGAAATCATGTATCGCATGACCACCTTCCTATTTAAAAAAGTAAAGTTGCATTCAATATGGCGGATCCAAGATGGCGGACCAGATTTTTGAAGTCATGGTAAAGTAGTATTCTCAATTTGAGTAAAATCCCCAATCATAACCACCGTCAAATAACCTTTGTGTATGAAATATAAAGCCGTTCTCGGACTTTCACCCATTCTGTACATGTTCGTTACACAGCATCATTAGGCCATGCGAGACTCAATCCTGTACCTAAAGCAGTTCGATTAGAGTTTAAGCAGTTTGAATCTGAAATTTTCAGTTTTAATTAAACTAGAAGTAAAAATCAACTACATTTTATTATCATTCTAAAATATGAGGTGTGGAATAAAATAGAATAATTCTACATTCACAGTATCTGAGAATCATTTTCCTATAACATCTTGTTCTAGCTCCAATCAAATCAGTTGAAACACAACAAATATGACCACACACTGAACCGTTTTCTGTTAACCTGTCAGAATGAGGTTATGTCGAACCTACCAACCCTGTAGCACTCCTCCCCACCCCTTCTCACCAATAACGTACGACGTGCCTGACTTCGGTCTAATTGGTTCAATTTGTGCCAGCATGTATTCCCCCTCCTCCCTGCCAACCGTTATGGTGTCCCACTGCCCTCCCAATCACTCTCTCAAACTCTCTTTCTCTATCTCTCACTCACTCTCGGCTTGTGTGTGGAGGGTTTGTGGCAGAGAGGACCAGGAGTCCTACTCCGCCTTAATAAAGGCATACAATCAGTCA
>NW_024094191.1:0-10670 GCF_014356525.2 Nilaparvata lugens
CAGGCTGCTAATCAATTATCGTGTGAGGAGAATGGGAGAGGGGTGGAGAAGGAGAATAAAGGAGAAACGAGGTTAAGAAGGAAGAGGAAGGAAAAGAAAAATATAATACTAGTAGTGGTGTGAACAGTAAACCTCACGCAGTATTCTCATCCACAAGTACCTGAAACTATAGACCTTATGGAAATACAGAATTAGACTGGCTTCCACACATCTGTGTATCACTTGTCAGCTTATTTATGAGATAATTCTATAGTCTGATTTTTACTCTAATATTGGCGTATGAAGAAGGCTCCTTTTTACTTTCCTTGCCCTATTACCATGGTAAGGAAAGTATGCTTTCCGAAAAAAATTAAGGTACCCCAATTCTAATTCTATACGTTTCAAGGTCCCCTGAGTCCAAAAAAGTGGTTTTGGGTATTGGTCTGTATAGTTGTGTGTGTATGAGTGTAGGGCGTCTGTGTACACGATATCTCATCTCCCAATTAACGGAATAACTTGAAATTTGGAACTTAAGGTCCTTTCACTATAAGGATCCGACACGAACAATTTCGATCAAATGCAATTCAAGATGGCGGCTAAAATGGCGAGAATGTTGTCAAAACAGGGTTTTTCGTGATTTTCTCGGAAACGGCTCCAACGATTTTGATCAAATTCATCCTAAAATAGTCAATAAGCTCTATCAACTGCCAAAAGTCCCATATCTGTAAAAATTTCAGAGCTCCGCCCCATCAATGCAGATAGATTCCCAGTTATCAGGCTTCACATACAATTGGAACAAGAAAATGAAGTGGAGTAGATTGAGCATGAAAATCTCTACAATAATTAATGTTCAGTAACATTTTCACCTAAAATTAAAATAGCTTTAAATTCGAGAAAATGTTATATTCACAATTGCAAATTATTGTTGATTCTATTAAATCATTCACTATGAAGAGATAGCAGAACCCATGTGTGTCCAGCGTTATTGCCCTGTCACCAGCTGGCTCAAATCTTTGACTAGTAGACTTGTGATGCGCGGGAACACTAGCGTCAGGTGATCAATTTTCATAACGGCAAGAAAAGTTGTGTGAGTGCGCCACACCAGATTTTACTCTAGCCTAATATTGGCTTATGAAGGAGGCTCCTTTTTCCTTTTATATTATCCTGTTAAATGAAAAATTTTCCAAAAACCTTGTATATACGTCGACGCGCAATTAAAAAAGAACATACCTGTCAAATTTCATGAAAATCTTCGCCGTAAATGCGCAAACAAATAAACTAACATTTAAACATTAAGAGAAATGCCAAACCGGCGACTTGAATCTTAGACCTCACTTCGCTCGGTCAATTATCATGTTTCTTATTCAATTCCAAGTTGAATCTTAATCAAGATCCTTGATGTAGAATATCAGAGGAATTAAACAAGAAACCTTACCAGCACAATAAAATGTCTCATTTGAATAACATCCAAGCTGAAACTTGAGGGAATATATTTAAACCAACCAGCCTTTCATATTCACTTATTCAGTAGCTGCATCTGATTATGATGAATGAGAATGTCAGTTGAAGTCTGCCTGTCAGAAAAACTGAACACAGCTTTCATTTTGATTCTCGAAATTTGAGACTGATTCTGACAGACCTGTCTGCAGTTGAGAGATTGTTGAACAATTTTATTCTTGTAACTATGTATATGTTTCTCAGATGATTCTGTGATCAATCAATTAATGGAAGATCCTGAAATTATAAGAAACTCCGAGTACAGAATTGATGAGGTATTCCAAATTTGATTGGGTAATTTTCCCATGAGTTATTATGTGTTACTTAGATACAATATTATTACTTTCCTTGCCATATTACCATAGGTAAGGAAAGTATTGTTTTTCCAAAAAAAATTAAGGTACCCCAATTTCCATATTTCTATACGTTTCAAGGTCCCCTGAGTCCAAAAAAGTGGTTTTGGGTATGTGTTTGTATGTGTGTGTGTGGTGTGTGTGTGTGTGTGTGTGTGTATGAGTGTATGTGCGTCTGTGTACACGATATCTCATCTCCCAATTAACGGAATGACTTGAAATTTGAACGTAAAGTCCTTACATATAAGGATGACACGACCACTTCGATCAATGCGATTCAAGATGGCGGCTAAAATGGCGAAAATGTGTCAAAAACAGGGTTTTTCGCGATTTTCTCGAAAACGGCTCCAACGATTTTGATTAAAGTTATATACCTAAATAGTCATCGATAAGCTCTATCAACTGCCACAAGTCCCATATCTGTAAAATTTCAGAAGCTCCGCCCCATCTATGCAAAGTTCGATTTTAGATTCTCAATTATCAGGCTTGAACAAAAAATTTCAGTGGAAGAGATCGAGCATGAGAATCTCTACAATTAATGCCAGTAACATTTTCACCTAAAATTAAAATAAGTCGAAATTCGAGAAAATGTGATTATCCAATTGCAAACTGTTGGCAACTGTTGATTCTATTAATAATGATTCACTATGAAGAGATTGCAGACCTCGGTGTCTCCAGCTGCTAAAATCTTTGAATAGTAGACTTGAGATGCGCGGGACCACTAACGGCACGTGATCAATAATTTTCATAACGGCAAGGAAGATGTGTGAGTGCGCCACACCAGATTTTTATTCTTGTAACTATGTATATTGTTCCTCTGATGATTCTGTGATCAATCAATTAATGGAAGAACCAGAAATTATAGAAACTCCGAGCTACAGAATTGATGAGGTTTTTCCAAATTTGATTGGTAATTTTCCCATGAGTTATTATGTGTTACTTAGAATACAATAATTATTAGTTTTATGTTGGATAATATGAATTATAAGTGGTTGAATCAAACAGAGGATGTGATATCTTCTCTATTCTGTAGATATAAAAATCTGTGTGTGTGCGCACTCACACAACTTTCCTTGCCGTTATGAAAATTGATCAACTGCCGCTAGTGTTCCCGCGCAACTCAGTCTACCATTTAAAGATCTAAGCCAGCTGGTGACTGGACAATAACGCTGCAGACACACGAAGTCTGCTATCTTTTTCATAGTGAATGATTTAATAGAATCAACAGTTGCCAACAGTTTGCAATTTAATAATCTTATTTTCTATAACTTCGAGCTTATTTTCATTTTAGGTTGAAAATGGTACTGAACATTAATTGTAGAGATTTTCATGCTCAATCTTTTCCACTTGAAATTTTTTGTTTGAATTGTACCTGGAGCCTGGTAATTGGGAATCTAAAATCAAATTGCATAGATGGGACGCAGCTCCTGAAATTTTCACAGATATGGGACTTGTGGCAGTTGATATAGCTTATCAATGACTATTCCAGGTATAAATTTGATCAAAATCGTTGGAGTCGTTTTCAAAAAAATCGCGAAAAACCCTGTTTTTGACAACATTTTCGCCATTTTAGCCGCCATCTTGAATTGTATTTGATCGAAATTGTTCGTGTCGGATTCTTATAGTGTAAGGACCTTAAGTTGCAAATTTCAAGTCATTCCGTTAATTGGGAGATGAGATGATCGTGTACACAGAGCACATACACTCATACACACACACATACAGACCAATACCCAAAAACCACTTTTTTGGACTCAGGGGACCTTGAAACGTGAAAAATTTAGAATTGGGGTACCTTTATTTTTTTTGGAAAGCAATACTATCCTTACCTATGGTAATACGGCAAGGAAAGTAAAAATACGAAATGTGACCGATCATTCATTCAACATGATCAGAACTGAAAAACCCCAGGGTATTTCAGATAAACGGGAAATTTTGAAAGTTGAATAATTTCAAGAGAAACAAATCTTTAAATAAAGCTTTCCATATTATTCAATAGTAAAAATAATGCTATTTTAGAATAAATAATACCGTAATATTTATTTTTTGAAGATGACACCTTACAGGTATGTTCTTTTTCTACTCAAATATTCCTGTAGTCTCTTCATCACATTGTCCATGGTTTGACGTAACATTACAACTGAAATTTGAAATCGCTTCTCGAATCTTGGCTTTTAATTCTGCAACAACGGAAGAATTGAAAGCCAAGATTCGAGAAGCGATTTCAAATTCCAGTTGTAATGTTACGTCAAACCATGGACAATGTACCTCACTATCCTATTATATTAAGCGAGCAATTTCGGTATTTATATATCTGGTTATTTTTACATCTGGTTATTTTTATATCTGGCTATTTTTATATCTGGTTATTTATGTTTTACGGATCTCGAAAACGGCTCTAACGATTTTCACGAAATTTGGAACATAGTAGGTTTATGATATAAAGATTCGATTGCACTAGGTCTCATTCTTTGGAAAACTCTCTGAACGACATTAAAAGGATAATCATTCTTGGAAACATATGATAATTCGTCATCTCTCGATAACAGAAGATTCGTGTGCCTGTGTGGGAGAGAGACATAATTATTTCCAGCTGTGTAATCATAATCAATCAGCGAGAAATTTTATCCAGCTAGACAATTTAATCATTTGATCAACTAGTCTGATTTGTTGACATGACATGATAATCCTCCTAAACTGGAGTATATCATAATTTTCAAAGTTGATCATTATTTGACAATTTCAAGTGATTAGTGAGATGTTAGTTTGTTATTCAATTTGGTTTGTATATAATCTAAATTATAATTTTTTTGTTTTCAAATTTGAACATAAAATTGAACCTGAAATCAAGTGTATGGAACTAACCTACTTTCTGGTTATTTATATATGTATAAATCAATTTCGGGGAAGAAACAGTTTTCGGCTGTGCCTGTTAGTACTTTCCCAATCATTTCAAGAAATGTGTTCGGTTTATCAAAAGTAATTAAATAAATAACGAGCGAAGCTCGGTGCCCCGATATTAGGAATTATTTCTGCAACCTTATCATCAATCAATTATACCTATCATTAAATACACGACTTCTAATCATCAAGCAATATACAGGGTGATTCATAATTATGGAAATAGTCTTTTGGTATAAGTTTAATGTCTTTTAGATATGCTACTTTCATATAAAAAAAACTTTTCATAAAAAAACCAAATATTTTATTTGCAATCAGTTACAACCTATGAGTTATTAGTTCTCTCCTCATAAAACAGCAATTTTGTGGTGTGTATGTACTACAGAAGATACATTTTATTCAACTTTTATTTAAATTTATTTTACACAGTACATCATCCTTTTCAGAATTAAATTCTCTACAATTGTTTTGCGAAAAATTATTTTTGTTTACTGGTCATTAAAGAAAGTTATTGGGCATCAAACGTAGAAGTCTGTGTTTTTCTACTTAGATTTTTTGCATACTTCACCTTTTTCTCAAAAACTACTCACACTACAGCTTCCAGAATATTTTATTCAATTTTCCAAATATTTTTCCATATGAATTCAGCATAAGGTTTTCAAAACTATCCCCAAACAATTCAGCATCGTGTATTTCACCAGAGGACCTGAATTCCGGCGAAATCTTTCACTCTGTCTAGCTCACTAATGAAGCGTTTATGGATATAGTTTATAGGAACTTTTCTTCTTTTTTTACCTCTATATCACGTATTAAATTATTTTACCATAATTATGAGTCACCCTGTTATGTCACAGGTGTTAAATTTATTCGATTCCGCCAAACCTTGCAACACGTCTGTAATGTACACAGTCATCACTCATACAAGTCGAATGTAAGTTCTACATTCCTGCGCTTGAACAGTATATTCTGCTGATTATGCACTTTATTGAAATGCCATTTCCATATGTGTTTCATGGTGAGGAGGGGTTAAAGGATGAGGAGGAGGTTGTGGGGAAGGAGAAGTAGGAAACTAGTCGCTCATTCCCTGAATCCTTCAGGATATTCATGAAGGTGTCCTTGCTGCAAACCATGGAGAAATTCACTTTAAACCATCAGTGTTCCTCATCTATTACATCAAGGTTACCCATACAACTAAAACTGACTGTTTGAATTGAGTCTCTACATGAAGATATGTATTGTGTGAAGTGTGTGTGTGTGAGAGTGTGTGTGTGTGTGAGTGTGTTCAGATTGGTTGCCGTGTCGTGTTGCCATTTAGCTATAAACTAGGGACTGCTTAGCATTCACTCACTATCTTGCCCTACACTACTTGGTTGAATTTATGTTTCGTGTTCTACGATAATATATTATGAAGTGGCTCATTTATATGCCCAGTAGTTCCGTGCTACAACTACAACTGAGTTTGATCACAGTATTGAAACAAGGTGATGGTCTCTATCAAAATTGTTACATGCAACTTTGTTTCTTATGTCCTCTCTATCGGAGTTGTTATGAGGGTGTATGTGTATTGATTACCCTTGATTATTATGTCTCTATAGTGAGGTCTACGTTCAAATGGCAGGTTTTGATTAGCAATGGTATTGCTATCCTTGTCTATCTTCAACAAAGCGGATAGCGCTATCTCTTCCTCGCTTTGCTCTGTTGCCAGATCGTCTTTCGACAATGTAGAATTGATAATTCTTTAACAAATATTTCATCTTATTATGAAAATTCAGTATGAAATTATTGAAAAATAGTGATGTGTATATCTAGAGTGAAAAGTATGACTTTTTCTCCCTGTGGAAAAAGTTTGAAGCCGCGAGCGAAGCCGAGGGCAACAATTTTCCTGAGGGAGAAATATTTATTTGTGCAACTAGTGCGCAAAGTGACAGTTTTGCTGCACCAAAAGAAACGTTTACGCCCGAGCCGAAGGCGAGGGCGGAATGGTTTCTTGAGTGCAGCAAACGAACTGTTTGCACAGTATTTCACATTTAAATTTTCCTACAGTACCATTGCATATGAAAAGTGGGTAATATGGGTGAATTCCCTGAATCCATCAAATGTTTTCTGTGTAATCTTATTATTAATAAAAGCCTTAATTTATTCAAAATTGAATATAATAATTGAATTATAATGATTAGTAATTCAATTGAAAATTTATGTGACTGCTTGATGGGGGTCTATCTATGTAAGCATTGAAATGACTATAATGAAGGCACATAATGGCAAGGCAACCCTGTTCCCACTGCCATTATAACGTGGGCCTCACTATGAGTATTACCAAGTTAATTTTGTGAAAAGTGATCTTTGCGACCTGCAATCAGTGCACAAATGGTCACTTTTCAAGGTATCTGTGGAAAAAGTATTTTTCGCTCGTGGTGTACACACATTTTTCCTCCATCACATTTTTTAAGAAACTGCAAATCAAATCATTTTAAAAACTTACGTTATTGGTGACAAGTTTTCTAACAACATATCCCAAATCAGAAATATCAAAAGGCTGACTCCAGATCACGCGTTCGTTTGATTTTGAATTGCAGATGAAAAATATTTTTTGGCTGGTATTTGAATAGAATATTTTAAAATTTTTATAAATTTTTATCGTCTACAATATAAGTATATAATATCATACAACATATATTTCATGAGTTGATCAATTTCTGGTTGTGATATTGAATTCAGTTGACTCAATGACAGAAACCTCTATTATGCTTCTCATCTGAGCTTAGACCTTCCAACATATTAAATGTAGGTTATTAGAATAGAGATGCTTCCCATGTTATTTAATGGAGTCAACTTTTACGCTCTAGGGAGTTTTTCTCTTTTTTCGGCCCGAGAGCGAAAAAGTGATACTTTAGTATTATGTTCAGGGAGTAAAGTTTCACTTTGACAGTAGCTGGAGGAAAATATAATTCTTGCCTAATAAAAATATATTGATTATTTTAATCGAGAATTTACAGTTAATATTACATCAATAAACTTGTATCTGCTACCGTCTATAGAGGGGCATTGACACGACAAAAGATCGGCAACGTTGTTCTTCCTATCTTTCTCCACTGTCATCATAACGTGGACCCCACTATATATGAGTTGTTATGAGGGTGTGAGTGTATTAACGTTTGATTTCCCTTGTTTCTTAGGTCCTATCGGAGTTGTTATGAGGATTCAAGGTATTGATAATCCCATTGTCATTATTCGTGATAAAGAATCAATCAATAAAGAATCCTAACTAATTTAACTGTGGAGTTAAATGATAGCTGACATTCAAGTTATATGATTGAGACCAAACAAGGCTTTAAATTTAGACATTACTAGAGTCCTGGATGAATTTGAACACTGAAGGAGACCAGTAATGCGGATTTACCCTTATCAGTTCAAGACAGAGAAAAAATAGCATAAAAGATATCCAATGATAAAGGTCGTTTTTATGTTCCAAATTTCAAGCTGGTTTTTTTTTCGTTAAATTGGAATCGACACTGTCTATTATTATATTTCAGCTGGGGTGAGAGTGTAAGAATGGCATTTTATGAGAGACACATAGCTTCATGAAAAATAACTATCAAAATAGAATCCATAAACTCGGTTAACAGTGAAATTTGGATCATAAACGCACTCCCTATAAGATGTCACTGATAGCATAGTATCAGTGAACATAACCGGCAGAGACAAAATAGAATTACATGAGTTAAAATGCACTATTCTCACTCGCCACGCTGAGCCAGGATGAATATTTCCATTAGAACTTATGAAAATAATATTCCCACTTCGCCGGACACGTTCTTGATATGATGATATATGATAATCCAGGTGAATTCCGAAGGATGACTAGAAGTGCCTCAGTATTTTGCTGAGGTTGATGACCACAAGAGTGGTCATCAACCTCAGTGGTTCAGGCTTGTGCGTGGGTATGAGAAAGGGATGAGATATGAATGAGAGATGTTAGGGGCAATCCATACGTAGCGTTTTTTCAGGGGAGCAGCAATTTTAGAGTCGACAGGGCAGGAAGCTCTCTGATTGCTGATTATCAGATAATTCCCAAACGTCAACACAGACAGTCAATCAGAGAACTCCCTGCTTTGTCAACTGTCATCATAACGTGGACCCCACTATATATGAGTTGTTATGAGGGTGTGAGTGTATTACCGTTTGATTATCCCTGTTTCTTAGGTCCTCTATCGGAGTTGTTATGAGGGTTCAAGGTATGATAATCCCATTGTCATTATTCGTGATAAAGAATCAATCAATAAAGAATCCTAACTAATTTAACTGTGGAGTTAAATGTAGCTGACATTCAATTATATGATTGAGACCAAACAGGCTTTAATTTAGACATTACTAGAGTCCTGGATGAATTTGAACACTGAAGGAGACCCAGTAATGCGGATTTACCCTTATCAGTATCAAGACAGAGAAAAAATAGCATAACAAGATATCCAATGATAAAGGTCGTTTTTATGTTCCCAAATTTCAAGCTGTTTTTGTTTTTTTTTTTCGTTAAATTGGAATCGACACTGCTATTATTAATATTTCAGCTGGGTGAGAGTGTAAGAATGGCATTTTATGAGAGACCCATAGCTTCATTAAAAATAACTATCAAAATAGATCCATAAACTCGAGTTAACAGTGAATTTGGATCATAAACGCACTCCCTATAAGAGTCACTGATAGCATAGTATCAGTGACATAACCGGCAGAGACAAAATAGAATTACCATGAGTTAAATGCACTATTCTCACTCGCCACGCGAGACCAGTATGAATATTTCCATTAGAACTTATGAAATAATATTCCCACTTCGCCGTACACGTTCTTGATACTGATGATATATGATAATCCAGGTGAATTCCGAAGGATGACTAGAAGTGCCTCAGTATTTTGCTGAGTTTGATGACCACAAGAGTGTCATCAACCTCAGTGGTTCAGGCTTGTGCGTGGGTGATGAGAAAGGTGATGAGATATGAATGAGAATGTTAGGGGCAATCCATACGTACGTTTTTTTCAGGCAGCAATTTTAGAGTCGACAGGGCAGGAAGCTCTCTGATTGCTGATTATCAGCTAATTCCCAAACGTCAACACAGACAGTCAATCAAGAACTCCCTGCTTTGTCAACTCTAGAAACGTCGTTTGAAAACGCCGGAAAAAAAGACCCCTAGATTACTAAAGCTGCGTTTACACCAAAATTATTAACAAAATGTATATTTCTCCATCCTTATAGATTCTATTAGATTGAACATGACTTATCATACACATGATGAACATTATTTGTTTGTCAAGTTCCGTTCAATCTAATAGAATCTACAAGGGCCGAAAAATAGGCATTTTGTTGATAACTTTGGTGTAAACTCAGCTATATTCTTTGAAGCTTGTATTAATGTTGACCTCAAAAACTTACAAAACTATCCCTCTTTCAAACTTGTATCAATGTTCACCTCGAAAACTATACAAATAAAAAACTAACAAAACTATCCTCATACAGTACCTTTTACTTTCCATTTCTTTCCCCGTGTCATTTACACCTCATAATAATAATATCGAGTGACCTGGCTGGCTCAGGTTTGGTGTCAGAGTTTTAGGTCGCAATGATCATTTTCGGCCTCTGACATGACCTAACGAAGCTTTTAGGCAGCCGGGACCGGCTTAACGTGTCCTCCGAAACACATGGAGTGGCCGGGAAAATATTTTCCGGGCCGGGATTTGAAACCGGGCCTCAGAATCATGAAGCCAGCATCTGACCACTCGACTACGGCCACGAGTTTTTATTAGTAGTATTATTTATTTTCACCTCATATAATGTTATTGTAATAGTGTGATATTGAGAGGGTATATTGTAGTTGTGTTGTGTTTTATATTGTTTTTCAGGTTTTGAACTGAAATGAACTTTGATTTTACTGTTTGTTGAACACT
>NW_024094192.1:0-11283 GCF_014356525.2 Nilaparvata lugens
ATTATCCATTGTGTTTTGTAACATAATATGAACGTACTGCTAGTTTGTTCCATTATTACCTTTTGAAGCGGATCTAACTCTGTGACTGAAAATATACTTTGTTTGCCAGGTGTGACTCGGCCTCCGGCGATGCGGGTTCTGCAGGCTGCTCCTCGCCCCTTCAAAGTTGATCTCTGCTATCCGTTGATTCAATGGTGTGTCAGCGCGGCGTCGATTCGAGTGGATGATAGAGGTTGCAGACCTGGTGGATCGAAGACTATCGACCCGACGCTTCCTGGTTCCCTTTCTCTTGGCGTATTGGCATCTACCGTGGTGGGGTTTGATGTGCTTGGAGTCGACAAAGTGGGATCTGTGCAACCGCCGTACATATATGAACTTCAGAGTTTGCGGGAGTGTGATTCATTATGTCAAATATGATAAATGCTAATTAAAAAGTGATAAATGATAAGCGAAAATGCTTAAAAAAGAGACACAAACCGGGACTTACAGTGAAACAGTGATGTGCAAAGTGTTTGGATACTCATACGACAAGGTATTTAAGTTTTTTATAATGCTCTAGCGCCCCCAATGTTTTTTTTAATTTCTTGGCTAGTTTACAGGCTGTGACTTATTTTCCAACGGCTTAAACACATAATATATTTTGACTAGAAAGTAATAGCAGTTAGGCTTATAAAATATAATCTCTCTCTATAAACATGTATTTTTTACAGTACTAATAATATAATTTTTTTTTTTTTAAAACATATAATTTTCTTATTTAAACCTATTGATTCCCCAAAAGTGATACAAATTTTACTTCGCCAGTTTTCCTCAATACTCGTATAAGTTATCTATAATTTCATATGGTTATTGACTTAATTTCAAATAATTATTCAATGAGCTCGGCTCTCATCATCAGTCCCACGTGGTACGGCATGTTTTATGTCACGTTATTCTTATATTTAAATAACGATTAGCCTCCTGCTTGATCAATCGGTAAAGCATGAGATATTGATATAATCATATATTTAGGTCGTGGTTTTTTAATAGGATTCAGTCTCAAAAAATCTTGATAGGCCTAGGTATGGGCTTCTCCTATAACTCTTGTAATTCAATAAAAATAATATATATAAATATGATACTTATACTAGTGTTGAGGAATAAAAATAAATTGCACACCATAAACATTTCATACATATATTAAACAAATAATGCAAAAAATAGATCGAGGCAAAAAATATATAAAGAGCGATAAAAAATATAATATAAAAATAGAACAATAATTGAATCAGTAAAATATCACAGGCTAAATTTATATTCTAGATTTATGGCACGAATCATTACCATGTGCCTTTATCTTAAAATCATATGCATTCTTTTGCATGTAGCTGCGATATGCGCTTGCTAATACTTGTCGACTTGGACAACTCAATTAAAAAAATATGTTCCTTAAAATCAACTTGAAAATTAGCCACTAATAATCAAATATATATATATATTAAAATCTCTAGTACTTAGTAGATTTCTTTATATCGAATATATATTTTATCTCAGGGTGCAAGATTCGGCACTGACGGAATAGGTAGAGCCATTCATCTAGTGAATTAGAGCTATAACAAACTATCGCAAATTATATTGCAAAAATTAAATATCATATGCATAGTTTTTAATAGCCTAGATTTTATACTTCTTTGATTCAATAGAATTTTCTGAAATGTATTGATCTATCTTTTTCTTTCAATAAAATACCTTTAATACTAATTTTACTTGCGCAAGTATACTCTTATTGATTTCTTAATTTATAATAAAAACCCTTTCGGCGAGCTAGCTTTGATATTAGATTAATTCGAAGCACTAGGGCGCCCATCACTAATTCAATATTTATCACTCACGTGTCGAAAATCTTCTTGTAAGCCGCCGATGTCGATCCAACTACATGTGGTCCGGGAATATGTTAGCCGGAATCGTCTCTTCCAAGGGTTTATAAATTTATTTGAAATTGAAAATGACTTCTGCTTTACAATAGCATCACGAAGTCCTTTAAGAAATTTAATAATGTGATTTAACTTTAACTTTTACAAATTATTAGCAAGGTACTACGCTCTAAAATATTGGGGTCCTCTCTGGTGGCATTTGGTTGGCGAGTGCTGGTTCTCCTTTCTCAATTTACCAATCTTATTTCCGACTTTCAAATTAACATAAAATGAATATCTAGTCCTCCGCCATTTAGGTTCAAATAGATCTTACAAAAAATATCAAATATTACTTAGATTGTACGATTAATAATTTCTTTGCTTTCGAGCCATATCGATAACATAGACTATACAAAGTTTTAACACAAAATCCAGTACATTTATAAAATATATAGAAATATTTTTGAATTGGCCTACAGTTGCCGCCTATTAACTACCGTTTTGCTATTGGTGCATGCAAATTTTATTCGGTATTCATGCGCCTGGTACCTCCTATTTCCTGAATACACTTAATTATTTATTTGGTTTATTGGTTATGCTCTTTACATGCTAGCTAATATTCTATACATTAATATTATTTCATGCTACCTAATAATTAGCCACGTGATCAGGGTTTTTTCACATTGCATACCGTTTGATGCAATAGAGCTCTGCCAAGGGGTTTTGGTCAGATTCTACGTTCTCGATTTGATCGATCTCTAGGTCACCGATCCGTGAATACATGTACCTAACCTCAATCTTCAAAATATTTTATATAATAATCTATTTATAGCAACAAATTCCTTCAAATCCTTTTTAGGTTTTTGTACCGTTTAGCCAGAACAAGCTGATGCTATCTAATCTTAGTTATTATCTATTTGGCGATATTAGCCAGTTACTTATTTTCAGACCTATTACTATTTCGGTTAGGGATTTTTATCTACCCAAATTCGATACTTTACAAATGATAGAAATGTAATAATATGAAAAAAGGAGATATACAGTTGTATAGAATGATAAAAATGCAATAACTGAATAACATTCAATTTGAAAAATTCACATTAATACCTTAGTAAAGTATAATCATTACTAGTTGACCGGGCGAAGTGAGTTCTAAGATTCAAGTCGACGGTTTGGCATTTCTCGTTTAAATGTTTGAATGTTTAGATGTTTATATGTTGCGCATTTACGGCGAAACGCGGTAATAGATTTTCATGAAATTTGATAGGTATGTTCCTTTTTTAACTGTGCGTCGACGTATATGCAAGATTTTTAGAAATTTGGCATTTCAAGGATAATATAAAAGGAAAAAGGAGCCTCCTTCATACGCCAATATTAGAGTAAAAATCTGGTGTGGCGCACTCACACAACTTTCCTTGCCGTTATGAAAATTGATCACCTGACGCTAGTGTTCCCGCGCATCTCAAGTCTACTATTCAGGATTTGAGCCAGCTGGTGACAGGGTAATAACGCTGGAGACACACATGAGGTCTGTTATCTCTTCATAGTGAATGATTTAATAGAATCAACAATAATTTGCAATTGAATAATCACATTTTCTCGAATTTAAAGCTTATTTTCAATTTTAGGTGAAAATGTTACTGAACATTAATTGTAGAGATTTTCATGCTCAATCTACTTCACTTGATTTTTTTTTGTTTCAATTGTATCTGAAGCCTGATAATTGGGATTCTATCTGCATTGATGGGGCGGAGCTCCTGAAATTTTTACAGATATGGGACTTGTGGCAGTTGATAGAGCTTATCGATGACTATTTTAGGTATGAATTTGATAAAAATCGTTGGAGCCGTTTCCGAGAAAATCACGAAAAACCCTGTTTTCGACAACATTTTCGCCATTTTAGCCGCCATCTTGAATTGCATTTGATCGAAATTGTTCATGTCGGATCCTTATAGTGAAAGAACCTTAGGTTCCAAATTTCAAGTCATTCCGGTAATTGGGAGATGAGATATCGTGTACACAGATGCACTTACACTCATACACACACACACACACACACACACACACACACCACACACACACACACACACACCCCACACACACACACACACACACACACACACACACACACACACACACACACACACACACACACACACACACCACACACACACAGACCAATACCCAAAACCCAGTTTTTTGGACTCAGGGGACCTTCAAACGTATAGAAATTTAGAAATTGGGGTACCTTAATTTTTTTCGGAAAGCAATACTTTCCTTACCTATGGTAATAGGGCAAGGAGAGTAAAAATCAGACTATGGAATTATTCATCATAAATCAGCTGACGAGTGATTACACAGATGTGTGGAGAAGCCAGTCTATTGCTGTATTTCCATAAGGTCTATAGTTTCAATTAGGTGTGAGGTCTACTGTTCACAGAACTACTAGTATATAGACAAGAGAAAAGAATGTTTGTTCAATGTAGGCTACTACCTATCAGTTGTTATAGAGCCGAGAAAGCTTGATAAGCTTTGAGAATGATAATAAAAAAGCTTGATAAAATTTTCAATAGCTGTTCGGAACACTTGGACATCTTCTGGTTCTCCCCTTCCAAATTCCGAAGGATTTCATATGATTAAGTCTAGTAGACCAATTCCTTGGAGATAGGAGTTTTTCTTAGTCTTTATGATAATAATTGAAAAGAAGTAGAAATGTAAGCGCAAATCACGAAATGATGGACCACATACTACTTGACTAAATCATATGAAATCCTTCGAATTGAAAGGGGAGAACCAGAAGATGTCCAAGTGTTCCAAACAGCTATTGAAAATTTTATTAAGCTTTTTTATTATTATTCTGATAGCTTATCAAGCTTTCTCGGCTCTGTAACAACTGATAGGTTCAAAATAATTGTTATCAGTTGTCAATATTATTGTCAAGGAATATTCTTGGACCAGAAATGTGAAATGCGTAACATGCACATAGACTCTTGGGATCCATTACCATTTGAATTTGGATGAGAAATAGCACAAGCTAAGCATAGTTTTACTCAGATTATGTAAAGGTATCAAATTTGGGTAGATAAAAAGCCCTAACAGAAATAATAATAGGTCTAAAAATAAAGTAATTGGCTAATATCGCCAAGCAGATAATAATCAAGATAAGATAGCATCAGCTTGTTCTGGCTAAATGGTACAAGAACTTAGAAAGGATTTGAAGAAAGTTTACTACTCATAAATATATTATTTATAAAATATTTGAAGATTGAGGTTAGATAGATGTATTCACAGATCGGTGACCTAGAGATCGATCAAACCGAAGAACGTAGAATCTGACCAAAACCCTTGGCAGAGCTTTATTGCAATCAGACGGTGTGCAATGTGAGAAAACACCCGTCCACGTGGCTAATTATTAGTTAGCATGGAATTAATATTAATATATAATATTAACTAGCATGCAAAGAGCATAAATAAAAAACCAAATAAAAATAATTTAATGTATTCAGGAAATAAGAGTTACCAGGCGCATGAATACCTAATAAAATTTGCATGCACCAATAGTAAAACGGCAGTTAATAGGCGGCAACTGTAGGCCGATTCAAAAATATTTATATATATTTATATAATTGTAGTAGATTTCGTGTAAAAATTTGTGTAATCTATGTTATCAATATGGCTCGAATGCAAAGAAATTATTAATCATATAATCTAAGCAATATCTTGGCATTTTTTGTAAGATCTATTTGAATTAATGGCGGAGGATTGAGATATTTAAATTTTATGCTAATTTGAAAGTCGGAAAGAGGATCTGTAAAACTTGAGAAGGAAGAACCAGCACTCGCCAGCCAGATGCCACCATAAGAGGACCCCAAATATTTTAGAGCGAAGTACCTTATTAATAATTTTGTAAAAATTAAAGTTAAAGTAAATTATTAAATTTCTTAAAAGACTTCGTGATGCTATTGTGAAGCAGAAGTCATTTTTCATTTTTATTAAATTTATAACCCCTGGAGGAGACGATTCCGGCTACCATATTCCCGGACCACATGGAGTTGGATCGACATCGGCGGCTTACAAGAAGATTTTCGACACGTGAGTGATTTAATTTGAATTTAGTGATGGGCGCCCTAGTGCTTCGAATAATCTGATGATCAAAGCTAGCTCGCCGAAAGGGTTATTATAAATTAAGAAATTAATAAGAGTAATACTTGCGCAAGTAAAAATTAGTATTAAAGGTATTAATTGAAAGAAAAATATATAGATCAATATTTTAGAAATTTCTATTTAATCAAAGAAGTACGAAATCTAGGCTATCAAACATATGCATACAATATTTAATTTTTGCAATACAATTTGCGATAATTATCATAGTTCTAATTCACTAGATGAATGGCTCTACCTATTCCGTCAGGTGCCGAATCTTGCACCCTGAGATAAAAATATATATTCGATACAAATAAATCTACTAAATACTAGAGATTTTAATATATAGATATATTTGGATTATTAGTGGCTAATTTATCAAGCTGATCTTAGAGCACATATTTATGATTGAATTATCCAAGCCGACAAGTATTAGCAAGTACATGTCACAGCTACATGCCAAAGATTGCATATGATTTCAAGATAAAGGCACATGGTAATGATTCGTGCCATAAATCTAGAATATAAAGTTAGCCTGTGATATTTTTATTGATTTCAAATATTGTTCTATTTTTATATTATATTTTTTATCGCTCTATATATATTTTTTGCCTCGACTGATCTTTGCATTATTTGTACAATATATGTGTAAAATTTTCATGGTGTGCAATTTATTTTATATTCCTCATCTCTATAGTATAAGTATCATTATATATATATATATTTATTATTATTGAATTACAAGAGTTATTGGAGAAGCCCATATCTAGGCCTATCAAGATTTTTTAAGACTGAATACTATTAGAAAACCACGCCCTAATATATTAAATCTCATGCTTTACCGACTGATGCCAAGCAGGAGGCTAATCGTTATTTTATATAAAGAATAACGTGACATAAATACATGTCGTGCCAACGTGGGACTGATGATGAGAGCCAAGCTCATTGAATAATTACTTGAAATTAGGTCAATAACCATAGTGAAAATTATAGATAACTTATACGAGTTGTGAGGAAAACTGGCGAAGGAATATTTGTATTACTTTTTGGGGAAACAAGAGCTTTAAATAGAGAGAAATTATATGTTTTAAAGAAAATTTTATATTATTAGTACTGTGAAAAATTACATGTTTATAGAGAGAGATTATATTTTATAAGCCTAAACTGCTATTACTTTCTAGTCAAAAATATATTAGGTGTTTAAGCCGGTTGGAAAATAAGTCGCAGCCTGTAAACTAGCCAAGAATAAATCAACAAAACATTGAGGGCGCTAGAGCATTGTAAAAAACTTAAGTATAAATACCTGGTTGTAAGAGTATCCAAACACTTTACACATCACTGTTCACTGTAAGTCCCGGTTGTGTCTCTTTTTTAAGCATTTTCGCTTATCATTTTTATCACTGTTTAATTAGCATTTATCATATTTGACATAATGAATCACACTCCCGCAAACTCTGAAGTTTCATATATGTACGGCGGTTGCACAGATCCCACTTTGTCGACTCCGAGCACATCAAACCCCACCACGGTAGATGCCAATACGCCACGAGAAAGGGAACCAGGAAGCGTCGGGTCGATAATTTTCGATCCACCAGGTCTGCAACCTCTATCCTCCACTCGAATCGACGCCGCTGACACACCATTGAATCAACGGATAGTAGAGATCAATTTTGAAGGGGGCGAAGAGCAGTCTGCAGAACCCGCATCGCCGGAGGCCGAGTCACACCTGGGCAAACAGAGTATGTTTTCAACCACAGAACTAGATCCGCTTCAAAAGGTAATAATGGAACAAACGAGTAGCACTTTCAACATTATGTTACAAAAAACAATGGATAGTATGATGCAGGAATTAAAAAGGAGATTGCTACAGTAAAAGAGGAAAATAAACAGACAGTGGAACAGGGCATGAAAGAGACCACAGGCGCTATAAAATCAGTAGAACAACGGTTGGATAATATTGAAACTAAAGTAGAGAGTCATAGGGAAGAGTTAAAAGCAATGATAACCTACAAAAAGAAAGTCAGATAAAGTTACGGCAGGATTATCGGAAAGGTTAGATACGGTTACATGTGAACTCAATGAAAGGATAGACAACTTAAATACACAAATCACTACACCTATTCAGGATATAACAAATAACATTAAGGCCGATTGCCACCAAGAAATCCACAAACAAATTACCGTTGCCAATCAAAACTTAACAACTACAGTTGACAAAAATATTAACAATATTAAAGAAATACAAAACAAACAGATTAATATGTCCACAAAAATGAACCAACTGCAAGGTAGCATCAATCAAAACACTGAAACCTGTAAAGCTTTAAATGGAACTCTACTAATTCAGAAATCCACTCTGACTCAACTAAATCAAGAAATAAACGCAAATAAAATTACACATAATAGTCAATGGCAGATAACACAGGAAAAAATAATAGCATTGGAAAATCATATTCAACAACAACCTCAAGGAATTCAAACAGACAACCTCAACGTACATAGTATATTACAAGGACTAGGAAAATTTGATAACACTGATCGCCATTTGCAACCTCAACCATTCATTGATCAGATAAAATTAGTACAAACTCTTGCACCTACCTCTTGGAATTTTTGGCGTCTCCGTTTGACTAATTTATTGATTGGCGAACCCCTGATGTTTTTTCGGAGTAGAGCCCATGAATTTACATCATTGGATGAGTTTGTCGCTGTCTTCCTGGAACAGTATTGGAGCAGAAGTAAACAGTTGGACGTGCTAGCGGACATCATATCATGCGATTTCAACCCTAAATTAGACGGTGCATGTACCACTTTCGTCACTGCCCTACAGTTTAAAAATTCTCAATTGAGCGAGCCCATTAATGAATCGGCGTTAGCAAGCATTATTTTAAAGAAGCTACCGTATCAAGTTAGAATGGCACTCGCCACACAACCCATTACTGATTGTAAGCAGCTGATTAATCATTTATATGGCATACAGTCTGCAATGGCAATATCAACCCACCGCTCAGACCAGAGATACGCATCAAATCAGCATAATCAAAATTTAATCCGCATAACAGCCAAAATTATGAACCGGTATCATATGATCGCTACCGATCTGCTCCTCAATTTGAACGCCGCTATGAGCACAGGCAAAATGGTAATTGGAATAATGAAAAATTTCAAAATCGTACAACCAACCACTATGCCCAGCAGAGCAATCGTAGGAATCACTATGATGGCCGTGATCGATTAAACTCGCATAATAATCACACACAAACAGTTACAACAGAAATTAAACCACCACCTCAACAAGTAAGTACAAACTACACATTAGAGCATGCGTCCAGATCAATCACCAAAAAACACAGAACCCAACACCCAACAACCCGCCACCAGATACACAGAAAGCTACAGCTAATAAACCAGGACTATATGATACCCCGATATAACACCTACAAGCTCCAATGAAACAAACAAAGAAAATCCAGATATTTTAACATCATACACCACCTTTAGAAATGATCCACCGAAAATATTATTAGGAGAACAAAAGCCAACACCAGATAAACCACCACCAAAAACCGCCGCCCACCATGCAATTAAAACCAGCTGTAAGCATCAATCCCTACTGAGCCTTATATTCCCCGCCGACGATCCATCACCGCAGGAAGAGCAGCCCGCATATCCTGAGACCGCCACCGAAGAGTCACTAATAAAAATAAACAGTTACCAGGAGGAGACCGCCATCAGCATCCGCCCACAGAATCCATGCACCTGCACCAATGGACACCACCGAAACGCACCAATGACGGGAAGGATGACACAGAGTACCGGGAGGACGGACTACCGATAAGAGGAGCGACCACCGTAAGGCCCGGAGACGGAGGCGCCCGAGGACACCCGACCGACATCAGGACGAGGAGGACGGCATTCGGGAGACATGCATCGTAAGGCCCGGAGGCGGAAGAAGCGACGAAGGAGGAACCGCGCGCGCCGATGGAGGCCGCATGCACGCTTCAAGAGGCCAAGGAGGATCCGGACCGGCACCAAGAGGACAGGAAGAGATCACCGACGGCGTGCATCCGCGGCACATTCGTTTTAAGGGAGATGATCAACGATGTGACCGGAATAACAGGCCAAAGAAATATAACAAAAATGGAACTGGTAACAAAGCAAATATGGATTCATGCATGGGCAAAAAGGAAATGGAAGATGAACTAATTAAGAATGGAAAGTGTCTAAGAAGAGTGATGGAAACAAGGAATTATATAATAAAATGGAAGAACCTGACTATTATATGATAAGAGTTATACTATGAAGAGAAAATAAATGTTTTGTTATGGTGTTTAATGTTGGTAATGGCTGTGATATTAATAAAAGACTGTGTTGTAGATGTATGGAAAATATATATTGTTATTTTAAAAGAATCTAGTATTGATGAGTGGAAAGTTAATATTATAAAATGTTTATTGTTGTGAGCCTACTAATTTATAATGAACCGAGATCGAGAATTTTAAACGAAATGAAAGGAAGGATGATTAGAGTGCAGGATATTTGGAAAAAGAATGGATTAAAAGAAATTACCATTAAGGAAGCTAGGATTTGTTTAGAAAGTATACCAGATACAAGGGCTTTAAATTTATGATGAAAAAATTATCAATAGGACAGCCTCACCAACAGATAGCAGATAACCTAACTGGCCTACAGCAACATCTACAACAGAAGCAAAGATGCGGTAAATCACAACATTTTTACATGCTATATCGTCAAATTTAAAATAATATGATAAGAAGTCAAAGGAAAACAACACTATCAAGCCAATTACTAACCTTCCTTAATAAATTTAAAATTGTATAGGACCTCGTGGCAACAATCAATGTTTTAATTCCTTCCAGCCGTCAGAAGCCTGCAATAAGGAAAAGAACAATTTTTAAATATGTAATTAAATTATATACATCAGATAAAAAAGGACACAAGCGGGGATAATAAATTAAAATTTGTTAATTACCTTTTTAAGAGAAAAAATTGAGCAGTTAGGTTAATAGTTATGAAATCGACAGCAAATTCTGTAGAACCATGACCAGCTGACCAAAGCCACCCAAATCAAATGAATGTAATATCTGTTGAACATATGTTTATAAAAGAATTACTGTACCCAAAGAGTTATTTATTATTGTTATTTATTATATTTATTAATGTCGATATTTATTTATATGTTTTTATATTTATTACTTTTAATTATGCCACGTTTGTTACCTGAAAA
>NW_024094193.1:0-9904 GCF_014356525.2 Nilaparvata lugens
AGGAGAACAATGATAAAGAAGGGGAGAGGAGAGCGAGGATGAGCAAGAGGTTGAAAAGGACGAAGGAGAAGGAAGAGATGAAGAGAACTGGGTTGAGGAAGAGGTTAAAAAGGACGAAGAAAAAGGAAGAGATGAAGGAGAACTGGGTTGAGAAAGAAAAGAACGAAAATAGTAGAATAAAGAGAGAAGGAGAAAGGCATTGCTTGATGAATGACAGTGGAACGGGATCAAATGGCAAAGAAAGTTGTGGGTAGTCCTGGAATTTCGTGGTTAAGTTAGCTGGAGAACAGGATTAATTTTGGCTCGATGAAGGATGGAAGTATGAGGTTGTTTTTGCATGTGTTGTGAGGAATAGAGGCTTTGACTTTTAATTCAATACTTGGGAAAGCTTGTTTGGTATTTGTATGTATTTTACCTTCTTATATATGGTTGAGACATGGGAAGAAGCTTGGTTGTTCACACAGGTCGACTGCAATTCCAAACTTTTTCTCGTGATTGGAGCATCTATAGCAGATAATCTTTGTCACGTTTGAAATCTGGGGATAATTGGAGATTTAAAATACTTACAAATCCGTGATCGAAGCACCTACAGCAGCAATATCTTTGTCACTTTTAAATAGTGAGGAAGTGAAGATTTGAAATACTTATAACAATTAACTCATCATTAAACAACTCACGAGAGATTGATAATGATTCAATGTACAGTAATAGTTACTCATCATACCTAAATATAAATTATTGATTGACCAATTCCAAATAACTATATTCATGAACATCGACTACACTGTAATGAAGCTTAGGAATTTTATTTATTGTCTACTTTTTAATTTTTAAAATTATTTATTAATTTATTGTCTACTAATTGATACAATAAGTACATCATCAAAGTGATAAAGAGAGGAAAAATAAGGTCACCTCGTGCTATTCCTCTCCCAAATTTAGATAAGTTCACACATAGTCCGAAATAGGTTAAGTCTTGTAGTTGTTCACTCACAAAATTTTCAGTCCTTAATTATTTTCACACGTAGATTTACAATAAGTACATCATCAAATGATAGGAGATGAGAAATAAGGTAACCTTGTGCTATTCCTCTCCCAAATTTAGATAAGGTTACACATAGTCCGAAATAGGTTAAGTCTCTTAGTTGTTCACTTCTCAAAATTTTCATCCCTAAGTTATTTCCACAAGATAGACTTTGAAATTTAGATGCTGCATATCGAAACATAGAAGAAATATTTCACATTATTATCACTAAAAAAAGAAATACTCACATATTCAAGAAATCAATTTGCAGGACAAAAAACAAACTTAATATTTTGAAAGTTACAATAGTTCTATCAATCAAACAAGCAATTGATTATTCATCAATACAATGATCGCAATGATCTATAATGATAGATATCATAATCTGGAAGAGGAAAACTAAGCTCAGCTTGTATCATTGTCAAGAAGTTGAAATTCCAAGTTTGAAAAGAATTCTTCCAAGTTTCGTCTACAATCTAATATAAGCCTTCGATTACAGATTTCGTCTTGTAGTTGTTCACTTCACAAAGTTTTCATTCCTTGATTATCTTCACAACGTAGATTTTTTAATTTAGGATGCTGCAAAACCAACATAGGAGGAATTTTTCATAACATTATCACTAAAATAGGAAATATTCTTATTTTGAAGAAATAAATTTGCAGGACAAAAAAACAAATTTAATATTTTGAAAGTTACAATAGTTCTATAGATCAAACAATCAATTGTGATTATTCAGCAATAAATAATCACAATGATTAATACAATGTGCAGTGATAATTAAGTGTAATATTTAACTATAATTTGGTGTTTTAATTTTTCTAAATTTAAAATTTGCATCTCATATTTATTTTTGGACGAAAGTTGAGCTTGAACTATTTACAGTGGAAACATAACCTATTTTTTGGACATGTAATCAAAATTTGGGAATGGAATAGTTTTGGGCCAAGCCTGTTGTTCCTTCCCAATCATATTTATATGATTTGTTATTGTATCCACGTATAAATAAATAAATGAATAATAATGATGTATACTAATAGATATCATAATCTGAGAGAGGAAAACTAAGCTTAGTTTGTATCGTTGTCAAGAAGTTGAAATTCTTGTATACTCTTTCAAGAAGTTGAAATTCTTGTATACTCTTTCAAGAAGTTGAAATTCTTGTATACTCTTTCAAGAAGTTGAAATTCCAAGTTTGAAACAATTCTTCCAAGTTTCGTCTACAATCTAATATAAGCCTCCGGTTGAAGGTTTTCGCAAGCGGAAAACATTTGGCTGAGCGTACACTGATTAGTCAAGACAAGACTAGTCACGTTTAGTCACAATACTTCACTTAGTTGCTCATGAAGACATGTCTAATTGCTATGACTAATCAGTGTGAGTTGCGTCATAATCAACAATGTGAAGCATTGTAACTAAACGTGTCTGATCATGTCTTGTCTTGTCTTGACTAGCAACTATGTGAAGTATTGTAACTAAACGTGTCTGATCATGTCTTGTCTTGTCTTGACTAGCAACTATGTGAAGTATTGTAACTAAACGTGTCTGATCATGTCTTGTCCTGTCTTGACTAGCAACTATGTGAAGTATTGTAACTAAACGTGTCTGATCATGTCTTGTCTTGTCTTGACTAGCAACTATGTGAAGTATTGTAACTAAACGTGTCTGACCATGTCTTGTCTTGTCTTGTCTTGACTAGCTGGTGTGCATCTAGCCTTATTCCACAATCTGAGATGAACTTGAATATTCAACTTGTAAAATATTGTAACCAATAATAAACTACGGTGAGAATCTTCCAGCGCTATCTCTCAAAGTACTATAATGTCACTTTACAATTAGCCATTTCTTCACTTTCCAGCAGTGATTTTCCATTTTCATTTGTGCAGCCATCAGCAAGGCTTTGAATTATCAGACAGAAAGACGAATGGCTTGACGATAATGATAATTACTGCAATTAGAATAATCTCTTGATGAAAGAAAGGCAGGGGGAAGATCAGTCGGATTATTAACAGTAAGGGGAGGCATAAAGAAAGATAGAGAGCTAATTGGAAAGTCTTGCTTTGTCAAATTATTCCACTGGAAAAGGTGGTAGAGGGAGAAGAAAAATGAAAAGAATAAGAAGAAGCAAAGGAGGAGAAGAAGCAAAGAAGGAGAAGAAGAAGAAGAAGCGAAGAAGGAGCGAAGAAGGAGGAGGAGAAGGAGGACAAGAGGGAGAAGAAGGAGGAGAGAAGAAGAAGAAGAAGAAGAAAAAAAAGAAGAAGAAGAAGAAGAAGAAGAAGAAAGAAAGTGTGGGAAGGGTGATTGAATACAATTCATCAACAAAGCAAACATAAAATTGAAAAGGTTTTGTGAATTACGGTATTTGTACAAAACATGCCATACTTTTATAATTTTATAATGCAAGTTGATAAGAAATTATGAATACCCGTATGAGAGGTGTACATCATTATTAGAGTGTATGTGTTTGTTTTTGAAGTGCTTTCCCACAATTTATTTCCGGGGTCTCTCTATTGACTCAGCCTTTTCCTTCCTCCTCTTCTTCTACTCCATCTTCTTCACCCTTTCTTTCTACGTCTTCATCCTCCCTTCTTCTTCTTGTACTCCTGTGCTTGTCTTCTAGAACCTACCCTTCCACGACTACATTGTTCAAGGCCCACAATTCACCCACTTCCACAACCACGAAAGTAAATCGTTATAAGTTATAACGTGGCTTTAATACACTTCATGTTGTATTCTTCGCTGTTAAGCCTGTTATGAACATGTGCTCACTTTTGTCTTCTTACACCCTCGACTCAATAACTCACTTTCTGAATTCTTCTTCCATTTCTCTTCTTCATTTCATCTGTTTCCCACTGTTTTTCCAAAGTTTTTCTATTTATTCTTTGAGCATAATTTGTTATAGTGAGGTACACGTTATAATGACAGTATTTGATCAACTTTGGTTTTGCTATCCTAGTCTATTATTCGACAAAGCCGGTGGTACTATCCTTTTCTTGGTCCGCAGCGATGCCAATTATGTTTTTGACAGTGTAGAAATATTATTATTAATGAAAAGAATCGGCATCGCTATTCTTCTATCTTTATCCACTGCCATAATAACGTAGACCTCACTATAGTGTTTTTCTTCCATCTGATTTTCGCATCATGATCAATTTTCCCTATCCTCTCTCGCATGAATCAACTCCATCTCCTTTGATTTTCTCTCACTCACTTGTCAATTTATTTTGAATTCTTCTCTCCCTTCTCTTCCAACCTTCCCCTTCTTCCACACCCTCCCAAAACTCTTCTCCTTTTCTTCCTATTTTTCAATCCATTTTTGTGACTGCTTCAATACTAACCATTTTTCCTCTGTGCTTTTTTGTCTGTAACATCTTCCCCAACTGCCTCTTCTTCTTCTTCTTCTTCTTCTTCTTCTTCTTTTTCTTCTTCTTCACTTTCATCCTTCTTTATCACCTGTCTTTTGCTTCTTTTCCTCCTGTCTAATTTTTCTTCTTCCGTCTCCTTGTTCTCCTATCTTCTTCCTCTCCTGTGTTCTTCTCTTTCATCCTTCTTTATCACCTGTCTTCTGCTTCTCTTGTCTTCTTCTCCGGTCTTCTCTTCCTGTTCTTCTTCTTCTATTCTCCTGTCTCCTTCTTCACCTGTCTTCTTAGTAGTCTTCTTATCCTTTTCTTTTTCTTCCTTCTTCTTCACCTTCTCCTTCTACTGTTTTTCCTCCGTCTTCTCCTCCATCTTCTCCAACATCTTCTCCTCCTCCTACTCCTCCTCCTCCACCTCCTCCCCCTCCTCCTCCCCCTCCTCCTCCCCTTCCTCATCCTCCTCCTCCTCCTCCTACTCCTCCTTCCCCTCGTCTAACTCCATAATTCCAACATCTTCTCAGTTGCCATCACCAAAATATGACTGGTATTACAGCGATGGCGGATGAGGCGACTCATTATAATTTGGTGTGTCTGTAGAAGTAACCGAAATGAACGCAAATAAGTCGGCGAGCTAACAAGCGTTTCTAATTGCCGGCTCCAAACCAGACGGGTGGCCGTGTTAACTAGCGTTTGCGTTCCGCCCCCGAAAAACGCTGACGTAAGAACAATTTATCAGCGGCGCCGGTTGACAGCTGTAAACCAACTGTAATCAGACTTGCTTGTCGCTCATTAGAAATAAAAAAGGATTCCACTGATTTCCGGTGGTACAAGCCAAGAAATTGTCATATTGATACTTCTCTACTCCCGCATCTCAAAGTAGCAGTTCAATTAGTCTATAATATAATAAGGAAAGAATTGGCTTGTACACGTACTAAGGTGCGTACAGATTTACGCGCCGCGAACATGAGCAATTCACTTTTAATCATCTGATGCCAAGCTGTTTATATCTATATCTTACCGTTTCTGTAAAAATACAGATATAGTCAGCTGATTAAAAGTGAATTGCTCATGTTCGCGGCGCGTATATCTGTACGCACCTTTAGGATATATCCAGTCGAACCTCTCTATAACGAACCTCCACTTAACGAAATCCTCTACACAACGTATTTCCACCTGGTCCCATGACATTTTAGAGTTTTGGCTGCTTATTTACCTCTATTTAACGAATTTCGGACCTCAACAACAAAGGCTATTAACAAGGCTCTATTCAAGGCTTTATTCAACAAAGGCTCTTCTCTTCAACATACAAAATGTAGTGTGTATAGGAACCAGATAGTCATTTCCAAGGAATTGTTTAGTTTCAGCAGAAAGGTCAATAGACTAAAAATAATGGCGATTCAGGTAGGAAGAAGATAGAGTGGTAGACAGTCAATACAAATTTAAATACATGAGGGTGGTAGACAGTCAATACAGGTTGAAACACATGTAGGAAATTAATGATAATGGAATTAAAAATAATGAAAATTTAGGTAGGAAGAAGATAGAGTGGTAGACAGTCAATACAAATTGAAACACATGAGGGTGGTAGACAGTCAATACAGGTTGAAACAAATGTCGGAAATTGAATGCAAGTTACTGGAAATGTAGAATTCCAAGAATTCATTCGTAGAGCAGGCAGGAAAACGACTGGACTTTCTCATCCTTGCTTCTGTCACACATTTCAATTGTTTGAACTCGCCATTTATGAATGAAGGAACGGGAATGCTGGATTTCCCCATTCTCCCATCATTTGCTTCTGTCATACATTTCAATTTTTTTAAATTTTCATTATTTAATACTTTAAATAATTTTCATAATGAGTAAACTTTTGGGAAAAATTTCCCAAAATGTCACTCTACGTTCTCGATGTTATGTTTTATGTACCATATTCATTTAATTACTGCCCGTGATATATTATAAGATCCATAAGATCATGCCAGTTTTCTTGACAGACCAACTCTCGAACGAATACCTCTCTACAGCGAATTTTTTCTCGGGATAATCGACTTCGTCATACAGAGGTTCTACTGTACTTATATACGTATATTTACTTATATACGAGATAGGAAATCCACGAATGACGCATCATCACGTCTTAACTACTCAACTGATTTATCTGGGTTTTCGTTTGTGCGTAAATGCCGTCGTCGACCACGACAGAGAGAGAATCTCTCTGATTTGGTAGATTTCAAGTTGTCTACATAGCCTAACAGATTATGTTTAATTATGTTTTAATGGGAAGGTTGAGCTTATACTTTCAAATGGCAATATGTTGATATTATTAGAAATGTTTAATAAAGTCAAATAATGAAAAGGTACAGATGGAATTAAATAGAGAATGCATTTATTCAAATGCTAATTAATATATAATTATAAATAAACGAAAATTTATTTAGCCCAAAACTGGTTGGCCGCTATGGCTTCGTATAAAATGAGCGCTGCTATCCAGAGATTGTCAGTTTGGTGTTAGGGTAAGCATTCCTGACTAGCAATTGGGAGGTACCGGGTTCGATTCCCGGGCTGGCAACTAATTTTTGGATAGTAGTTCACATCGAATTTCCATCTAGCTGTTAACCCTGTTGTCAATGTCTGCAGTAGCAGAAGTCTTCGGGGTGATTTACAGAATTTATCCAGGATTTTCGTTAATTTATAATTATAATGAAAAGTTATTTGATCAGCTGTTTTAGCACACTTGAAATTTGGACAAAATGAATGTCAACAATTATGCTTGTCGTCGTCGACTGCGGAAGTTCACGCACAAACGAAAATGCACCTTTAACTTGCAATTTTGCATATAGATTCTCAATTCACCGAGGATGGCTATAGGAATATTTTCAACTCTACAAGATTTTAGTAGGCTATGTCAAGTTTTCAATCAAACCCTTGCGGAACGGGAAGGGGCCTATTGCAGGCGAGAATGATGTAGAATTTCATTTGAACACTGCAAAAGACATTCCAGTGCTACTTTGTAAAAATTATGAATAAATAAATAAATAAAAATAAAATAAAATGTCCAAGCAATGAACACAATTTTTTGTCATAATAATCCAAAAAAGAATAATTAAGAAATAGGAAACATTAGCTGCTTGTGCTGAAGTTACTACATGCATTCTATAAACATCACCTAGTTTACAAATTCCAAATCAGGAATTTTGTGGAAGTTGACAAAACCTCCACCTGAAGCGCTGAAGATGATTTTTTGTAGCAGTTTAGCTCTTCCTATTCCGGAACTAGGAAGCATACTAGGCTGTAAAGTAAAACATATGGTTTCATTACAGTAGAGTATGCTGTAATGAGAATCATTATGTTTATTTGTTCTGCAAACAGCTGTCTACCGGCCTGATTTCATGCTTGGATTGAATGACTATGACAAACAAATTATGATTGATGGTATTCCTCTATAATGGATGACATTGTTCTCATAAGAAAAACGCCAGAAGAATTACAACAGTCTCTTGATCTGTGGCGTAACAGCCTGGAAGCAGCTGGCCTAAGAATTAGCAGAGAGAAGACGGTCTATATGCACTGCAGCTTTGGTGACAATGATGATCAGGCGCAGGCACACATACAATTGCAAGGTACTCCACTCCCAATAGTTACTCAATGCAAATATTTAGGCTCCATAATCAGCCATGATGGAAGCATAGATGCTGACATCTCAAGCCGAATAAACACAGGTTGGATTAAATGGAGAGAGCTAACTGGGGTACTTTGCGACAAAAGATGCCTGTGCCCATCAAGGGAAAAGTGTATAAAGCTGCAGTGCGACCAGCATGCTATATGGAAGTGAGTGTTGGCCCCTGAAAAAACAGCAAGAAGATAGACTCCATTCCGCTGAAATGAAAATGCTGAGATGGGCAGGGGGTGTGACTAGACTGGACCACATTCGGAACACACATGTTCGGGGCAGTTTCCGGGTGGCACCAGTCTATGAGAAGATAATGGAAGGAAGGTTTCGCTGGTATGGACATGTAAATAGACGTTCACCCAATCACATGACAAGGAAGGTACTTGATATGGAGACACAGCCGAGGGGCAGAGGCAGACCACGTCTCACATGGCTAGGTTTAGTTCATAGAAATATGAAGCAATTGGACCTGACAAATCAGACGACCCAGGATCGTTCGAACTGGAGACTGAGATCAAGGAGAGCCGACCCCAAATAATGGGAAAAAGGCAAGGAGGAAGAAGAAGAAGGTATTCCTCTATAAATACATCACAATTCATTTCACAGCTGAGATTGAATGACTATGACAGAATAGTTATTTGTGCAACCAGTGCGCAAAGTGACAGTTTGCTGCACTGAAAGAAACGTTTACGCACGAGCCGTAGGCGAGGGCGGAATGGTTTCTTGAGTGGAGCAGAGGAACTTTGCGCACGTATTTCACATTAAATTTTTCCTACAGTTACCATTGAATATGAGAAGTGGTTGATTATGGGTAAAATGATGGCTGAAATCTATCAAATGTTTTTCTGTATAATTTTGTTATTAATAACAACTTTTATTTATTTTAAACTTGATAATCCAATTGAAAATTGATAATCGATAATTCATTCAAATTAAAAATTAAATTAATCCAATTAATTTTAAAATTTGAATATTTTGAGTAAATCTTATTTCTAAATCATTTTTTCAAAAATCAATTTATGATGAAAAAAATATTATTGAAATAATGAATAATTAATAATTTCAAAATTTATAATTTAATGAATTCTCATTTTTATTTATTGAAAATCAGAAGAATATAGATAGAACGAATTCGCATTCAAAATACACGCCAACTTTGTCAACAGCTGATTGGGATGGCAGCAAGATAATACGCAAAGTATTAAGTATTTAATACTTTGTATTAAATCGATATTAAGTATTGATTAAAAGTGATTCTTTGCGCTCTGTAATCGGTGCAGGAATGGCCACTTTTTAAGGTAACTGTAGGAAAACATTATGATTGATGGTATTCCTCTATAAATACATTATAATAATTCATCATAATTAACTATTATTTTGTGCCCAGACCGATAGCTGACACAATTACTTTAAAAATTTCAATAGAGTTTGGTTCAGCTTCTCCAAGCTGAGTCAAGATATTTGAACCTGATCAAACTGGCTGGCCACCAACGACAGGACATGCATGATGAACATGAGTGTACACACAAGTCGTCACACACTGTTTGTTGTGTCATCACAGCGAAAGGCAGTCATCAACATTACATTTTTTGAGGTTAGGTTTTTGTATCTTAGATATTTTTCTCGCTGCTTTGTTTGAGACTGAATCATTCTTATATCTTTATAATCTGTAATTTTTCAGTGATTCATTAATTGTTATCGGATTGATTGATTATTTAATGTTATAGTAAGGTCCACGTTGTAATGCCAGTATTTGATCAACTTTGGTTTTGCTATCCTTGTCTATCATTCGACAAAGCCGGTGGTACTATCCTTTTCCAGGTTCACAACGATGCCAAGTATGTTTTTGACAGTGTAGA
>NW_024094194.1:0-8744 GCF_014356525.2 Nilaparvata lugens
TCATGGATTTTCGAGAAAATGAAAATTTCAATTTTTCATGATTTTCATGATGGTTAGCCTACATCATGGATTTTCTGAGATTTACATCATGGATTTTCTGAGATTTACATCATGGATTTTCTGAGATTTACATCATGGATTTTCTGAGATTTACATCATGGATTTTCTGAGATTTACATCATGGATTTTCGAGAAAATAAAAAATTTCAATTTTTCATGATGGTTAGCCTACATCATGGATTTTCTGAGATGAAAAACACTGAAAAAAAATCGAAAAACATTGAAAAACAATGGAAAACATTGAAAAACACTGAAAAAACATCGAAAAACATTGAAAAACAATGAAAAAGCATTGAAAAACATTGGAAAACATCAAAAAACATTGAAAAACATTGAAAAACAATGAAAAAACAATGAAAAACATCGAAAAACATTGAAAAACATCGAAAAACATTGAAAAAACATTGGAAAACATTGAAAAACATTGAAAAACATCGGAAAACATTGAAAAACACTGAAAAAACATTGAAAAAACAATGAAAAACATCGAAAAACAATGAAAAACATCAAAAAACATTGAAAAAAAAACAATGAAAAACACTGGAAAAACATCGAAAAACATTGGAAAACATCGAAAAACATTGAAAAACAATGAAAAACATTGAAAAACATTGAAAAACACTGAAAAAACATCGAAAAACATTGAAAAACAATGAAAAACAAGAAAAAACATTGAAAAACATTGGAAAACATTGAAAAACATTGAAAAAACATCAAAAAACATGAAAAACAATGAAAAACACTGAAAAAACATTGAAAAACATTGAAAAACATCGAGAAACATCGAAAAACATTGAAAAACATTGAAAAACGATGAAAAAAAAAACATTGAAAAACAATGAAAAACATGAAAAACATGGAAAACACTGAAAAACATCGAAAAAAATTGAAAAACATTGAAAAACATTGAAGAACATTGAAAAACATTGAAAAAACATCAAAAAACATTGAAAAACACTGGAAAAACATTGAAAAAACATTGAAAAACATTGAAAAACATTGGAAAACATTGAAAAACAATGAAAAAAAAAACATTGAAAAACAATGAAAAAAAAAACAATGAAAAACAATGAAAAACAATGAAAAACACTGAAAAACATGAAAAACATGAAAAAACATTGAAAAACATCGAAAAACATTGAAAAACATGAAAAACAATGAAAAACAATGGAAAAACAATGAAAAACAATAAAAAACAATGAAAAACAATGAAAAACAATGAAAAACAATGAAAAACATCGAAAAACATTGAAAAACAATGAAAAACAATGAAAAACATTGGAAAAACATTGAAAAACAATGAAAAACATTGAAAAACAATGAAAAAACATGGAAAACAATGAAAAAAACATGAAAAAACATTGAAAAACAATGAAAAAAACAATGAAAAACAATGAAAAACATTGAAAAACATTGAAAAACATGAAAAACATTGAAAAACATTGAAAAACATCGGAAAACATTGAAAAACACTGAAAAACATTGAAAAACATGGAAAAACATTGAAAAACATTGAAAAACACTGAAAAAAACATTGAAAAACATTGAAAAACATTGAAAAACATCGAAAAACATTGAAAAAACATCAAAAAACATTGAAAAACATTGAAAAACATTGAAAAACATGAAAAACAATGGAAAACACTGAAAAACATTGAAAAACATTGAAAAACATTGAAAAACAATGAAAAAAACATTGAAAAACATGGAAAACAATGAAAAAAAAAACATTGAAAAACATTGAAAAACATGAAAAACATTGAAAAACATTGAAAAACATGAAAAACAATGGAAAACACTGAAAAAACATCGAAAAACATTGAAAAACACTGAAAAAAACATTGAAAAACATGGAAAAACATTGAAAAACATCGAAAAACATGAAAAACATTGAAAAACATTGAAAAACATGAAAAACATTGAAAATCAATGAAAAACAATGGAAAACACTGAAAAACATTGAAAAACATCGAAAAACATTGAAAAACATTGAAAAACATGAAAAACAATGAAAAAAACATCGAAAAACATTGAAAAACAATGGAAAACATTGAAAAACACTGAAAAAAAAACATCGAAAAACATGAAAAACAATGAAAAACATTGAAAAACATCGGAAAACATTGAAAAACAATGAAAAACATCGAAAAACATTGAAAAACATGAAAAAAACATCGAAAAACATTGAAAAACATCGAAAAACATTGAAAAACAATGGAAAACATTGAAAAACGATGAAAACACTGAAAAAACATCGAAAAACATTGAAAAACACCAAAAAACATTGAAAACATCAAAAAACATTGAAAAACGATGAAAAAAAAAACATTGAAAAACATGAAAAACATGAAAAACATTGAAAAACAATGAAAAACAATGAAAAACATTGAAAAACAATGAAAATCAATGAAAAACAATGAAAATCAATGAAAAACACTGAAAAACAATGGAAAAACATTGAAAAAACAATGAAAAAACATTGAAAAACATTGAAAAACAATGAAAAACAATGAAAAACATCGAAAAAAAAAAAACATGAAAAACATTGAAAAACATGAAAAAACATCAAAAAACATTGAAAAACAATGAAAAAACATCAAAAAACATTGAAAAAAAAACAATGAAAAACATTGAAAAACAATGGAAAAACACTGAAAAAACATTGGAAAACATTGAAAAACATGAAAAACAATGAAAAACACTGAAAAAACATCGAAAAAACATTGAAAAACATGAAAAACAATGAAAAACATTGAAAAACAATGAAAAACACTGAAAAAAAAAAAAACATCGAAAAACATTGAAAAACATTGAAAAACATCGAAAAACATTGAAAAACAATGAAAAACATCGAAAAACATTGAAAAACATGAAAAAAAACATTGAAAAAAAAAAAAACATTGAAAAACAATGAAAAACAATGAAAAACAATGAAAAACATGAAAAACATGAAAAACAATGAAAAACATTGAAAAACATGAAAAACATTGAAAAACATCGAAAAACATTGAAAAACATTGAAAAAACAATGAAAAAACATCAAAAAACATTGAAAAACATTGAAAAACATGAAAAACAATGGAAAAACATCGAAAAAACATTGAAAAACATGAAAAACATTGAAAAACATGAAAAACAATAAAAAACATTGAAAAACAATGAAAAAACATCAAAAAACATTGAAAAACAATGGAAAAACATTGAAAAACATTGAAAAACAATGAAAAACAATGAAAAACAATGAAAAAACAATGAAAAACATCGAAAAAACATTGAAAAAACAATGAAAAACATTGAAAAACATGAAAAACAATGAAAAACATGAAAAACAATGGAAAACAATGAAAAACATTGAAAAACAATGAAAAACATTGAAAAACAATGAAAAACAATGAAAAACATTGAAAAACGATGAAAAAAAAAAAAAAAAAAAAAAACATTGAAAAACATCGAAAAACAATGAAAAACAATGAAAAACATGAAAAAACATTGAAAAACATTGAAAAACATTGAAAAACATGAAAAACATCGAAAAACATTGGAAAACATTGAAAAACAATGAAAAACACTGAAAAAAACATTGAAAAACATTGAAAAACAATGGAAAACAATGAAAAAAACATCGAAAAACATTGAAAAACAATGAAAAAACATCAAAAAACATGAAAAAAACATGAAAAACATGAAAAACATGAAAAAACATTGAAAAACAATGAAAAACATGAAAAACATTGAAAAAACATGGAAAAACATTGAAAAACATCGAAAAACATTGAAAAACAATGAAAAACATGAAAAACAATGAAAAACATCGAAAAACATTGAAAAACATTGAAAAAACAATGAAAAACAATGAAAAACAATGAAAAACAATGAAAAACATCGAAAAACATTGAAAAACAATGAAAAAACAATTGAAAAACAATGAAAATCAATGAAAAACACTGAAAAACATGAAAAACATGAAAAACATTGAAAAACATGAAAAACAATGAAAAACATTGAAAAAACATGAAAAACATTGAAAAACATTGAAAAACATGAAAAACATGAAAAACATTGAAAAACAATGAAAAAAACATTGAAAAACATCGAAAAAACATGAAAAACATTGAAAAACAATGGAAAAACATTGAAAAACATGAAAAACAATGAAAAACATGAAAAACATTGAAAAACATCAAAAAACATTGAAAAACAATGAAAAACAATGAAAAACAATGAAAAAACATGAAAAACATGAAAAACATGAAAAAACATTGAAAAACAATGAAAAACACTGAAAAAACATCGAAAAACATCGAAAAAACATGGAAAAACATTGAAAAACATCGAAAAAAACATGAAAAAAAACAATGAAAAAACAATGAAAAAACACTGAAAAACATGAAAAACAATGAAAAACATTGAAAAACATGAAAAACATTGAAAAACATAAAAAAAAATGAAAAAAACATTGAAAAACATTGAAAAACATTGAAAAACAATGAAAAACAATGAAAAACAATGGAAAACAATGAAAAACACTGAAAAAAAAACATGAAAAACATCGAAAAAACATTGAAAAAAAACTAAAAAACATTGAAAAACACTGAAAAACATTGAAAAACATCGGAAAACATTGAAAAACATTGAAAAACACTGAAATACATTGAAAAACATTGAAAAACATCGAGAAACATCGAAATAACATCAAAAAACATTGAAAAAACATTGAATAACTTTGGAAAACATTGAAAAACATCGAAAAACATTGAAAAACATCGAGAAACATCGAAAAACCATTGAAAAACCTTGAAAATCTTCGAAAAACACTGGAAAAACATTGAAAAACACTAAATTACATACAAAAACTTTGAAAAACATTGAAAAACGATGAAAAACATTGAAAAAGCATTGAAAAACATTGAAAAACACTGAAAAACATTGAAAAACATAGAAAAACACTGAAAAATCATTAGAAAACAATGAAAAACATCGAAAAACATTGAAAAACATCAAAAAAACATTGAAAAACCTTGAAAATCATTGAAAAACACTGAAAAAACATTGAAAAACATCGAGAAACATCGAAAAAACCTTGAAAAACATTGAAAAACACTGAAAAACAATAAAAAACACTGAAAAACATCGAGAAACATTGAAAAAAAACTAAAAAACATTGAAAAACACTGAAAAACATTGAAAAACATCGGAAAACATTGGAAAAACATAGAACACTAAAAAAAATTGAAAAACATCGAGAAACATCGAAAAACATCGAAAAACATTTACCTATGTGCAACGTGATTAGGGATGTTTGATTTTGAAGATGTGAAGAGCATGTTCCAAAATCATACAATTCAATTTGTAGTATCAGTGTTATGTGAACAGGACTTGTGATGGTATGGTAGAATTCTAATAAATATGTGAACCTGTCACGTCATAATATCATTATTAAATGGAAAATGTTACTGGACATTCAGCCTGCAGGTACCGTACATTACACGATTTCGCCCGTGCGGGAAAAGCAACATGGGCAATAATTTATAATAAGTGAAGAAGATGACGAGATCTTTCACATACATTGTAAACCATATAAAGTGATGGGTCACGTTTTCTTCTTCATTTTACTTATTCAAAATTTCCCGTCCAGTTTTTCACCTTCCGAATGGAAAAGAATAGTTTAATTGACTTCATTTCCTATAAATTTTCTGAGAAGCTGATAATTATAATTCTAGTAATGATCGATTTCGATTTTTTCCATCACTTGGAGTCATCAGTTCAAAAAACCTGTTAGGTAAGAAAAATATTTTTTTTAGGAAACTAAGAAGTTGAATTATAACAAATTGAAGAACGATAAGAAAGAAAATGGCCAAGCCTCATGAAGCATTGTCAGACGAGTCGTCAGGACAGAAAGCTCTCTGATTGGCTGATTCCCGAACGCCAACCCAATCAGAGAGTTTCTGCCCTGCCGACTCGTCTGAAAACGCTTCGTGTGTCTTGGTCCTAATAAATTAAATTATGAAGCTAGTACCATAGCTATTTTTAGTATGATTTATTGTTTATTTCTACTCATACTTCGAAACAATTTCCTAGAGAAAATTATGAAGGATCTCAGAGTAATATTATGATGTAATAGTAGCCTACATTTTTCTAAGAAAAGCACTTTTTAGGTTCTGCAATAAACATTGATATTCGAAGCCAGTTAAACACACATTGATGTTTGGAGGTACATTTTTCGCCGTCATGAATTTTACCAGATAAATGAAACTTGAAATGGACATGATCACATCATAATTATACTATGCTTGTCAAGTTATATAATATGTTCAATCTAATACAATATTTATAAAAATATATGTGTATGTAACTACATATAGTTACACTTAAAATATGACACTGTGTTGAATTTTTGTAAAAATTTCCAAGGGATGTAAGTGAGCTTCTCCTTTCACTTTCGTTCAAGTGATTTTAATAAAATCTTATTTTACTCACGCAAGTGCCACTTCCACTTCCTTGGAAAGAAATCCACTTCTTGGCACAAATTACATTAAGGAGATGTCCTTACTCAATATTTAACTCTATTTTTTCTTCTAAATTGTATGAGGAGAAGCAGAGGATGTTGATTCGGTACGTATGGAAAGTGTAATGTTGAATTACGGTATGGTATATTTTATGTTGTAATATAACACCTTTTTTATGAAAACAACATTTTTCATATAAAATACAATACCTAACAACTAGTTTCGGAATGTTGTATCCATTATCAATGGGTTTTCTTGAACTTTTCTCGAGAGAAACTTGATAATGGATTCAACTATATTTCGAAATTAGTTATTGTATTTTATATGATCAAGTTTAAAAAAAGGGTAGCCTACTTTAAAATTATTTTTAACTAACAAGTCAAGTAGCCCTGATAAAATAGGCTACTTAATTGGAAAATGTATGTCATTTTTTGCCATTACACTTCTTTCACTTCCTATGTTAATGCCTTTTTATAGCAGGAAAAAAATATTTGTATGATTGTGAAAAAAGGCCGTAGGCCTATTTGTAACAACATAAATTTCACATTCCTTGCTCTACTGAGGCTACTAAAATTTGCATAAGCATTTCAAAAGGAAGGATGAATAAGGTATTTCCTGTCACCACTGTGCCATGTGTTACCATACGAATAAGAACTGGCATTTGTAATATTCAAAGGAAATGAGAAGAAAGAGGTACCTACCTGCTGGTTTTGGTGGGTGTGATTGATTACAACTCTAGGAGAGGAAAGGTAAACAATTTATTTTACTTTACGTTCACTGTTAAACAATATGTAATAATATTATGCTAATAATCACGGGGACAAAGTTTACTAACTTTAATTATTATTGAAACTAGAAAAAACTCGCTATGGCTGTTAATTAATATTGGATTGAGCTTAAAATTCCTATTATCTAAACTCCTACACCGTATGGACCCTGGTCTGCACCCAGCACATTTTTAAAGATCTTTTCTTGCTATTTGTCTTTCATGAATACAGCGTTTCTAATAAAGAAAAAGTGGAGGCTTTTCCCTGGATTGCTGGCCTGGCTTTTCAACTGGCTCGCAAACTCTATTAGCAACTTGATAAGGTCCATGGATTAAATCATAGACTAAGTTAGATCTGTGATTAAATAATGTCAACTTATTCAATAATAATAAGATTTCTGATTCAAGTGAATCCATATCACTAATCTTGTTTTCATTTAAATCAATTGAATGTTACTGGTGGTACAAAAGTTCAGGAAATACATATTTAACACTAGTTTAATATCTTGTTGCCTCACTTGTCAAGTGCCTGATTAACATATTCATTTCAAAATTGTAATAATTATTGGTTATTGGGACTTATATAAGTACTATTAGGATGACACAACAATGACGCGTACACGTCGGACATGCATCATCCAACATCATGGGAATACATGCCGTGCAAAGGCGCTAAGTAGGCAATGTGCATCACACGTTCATAGAAAATAGCACAGGTCGGTAAAATGTTTCATGTCAGAATAATAGAAAATCCTTCAAATCCATGCTACGATATTTTTGGATCTTAACTATATTTCCTGAAAACTTACCAATCTTCAAGCGTTTGATTTAAAACTTAATAGTCAGTATAGAGGTGGGTTCAACTGAAATACCAAATTTGCAAGGCGCCAAGTAGGCAATGTGCTTCACAATAAATTTTCAAGTTTATTAGGATTTTTGGACATTCTCAATTATTTAATTTTTATTTCAATCTTATTCCATTATGTTAATATATCAACTATTTCAAAATATGAAAGTAGGCATTTAATTTATGTCGTCAATGAGCCTCACGACTATCAGTCGGGACCGACGATTCAATGATTGTTGCCCATCTGATAACATAATCATCTATCTCTACAAGAATGATATAAAAAATAATTCAGTAGCGAAAGATGTACGAGCTGGAAGTCTAGTGTTACATTTGCAAATAATTGTCAATGGATATTACAGCAGTATAAGGGAAATAACGGATGCGGCAGTGAATTTTTAAGAATAGTTCATTATTTATTTATTTATACGTGGATACAATAACAAATCATATAAATATGATTGGGAAGGAACAACAGGCTTTGCCCAAAACTATTCCATTCCCAAATTTTGATTACATGTCCAAAAAATAGGTTATGTTTCTTCTGTAAGAAGTTCAAGCTCAA
>NW_024094195.1:0-9849 GCF_014356525.2 Nilaparvata lugens
TGTAATATGGCTCTAGTGTATGCTCCCACACTTGAATGTTTCATACTTATTTGGCAACTTCGTAAAAAATTATGCAGAAATTCTCTACAAGTTTCCCTTCTTTTTGTATACATTTGATGTGTTTCTGTGTTTGTTGCAGGGGCCTAGACGACCTGGCCAGCTCTCAGTGCATATCCCTTCTGAAGGCATTGGCGAGGGGCGGTCGCACAGTCATCTGCTCCATTCACACGCCGAGCGCCCGCCTCTTCTCACTGTTCGACCATGTCTACATCGTGTCGGAGGGCCAGTGCGTCTTCCAGGGCCATGGCCACGACATTGTCGCCTTCCTCGCCTCGTTCGGCCTCAACTGTCCCAAGCACTACAATCCCGCCGATTTCAGTGAGTAATTGACAAATAATAGGATTATTTGTAGAATCTATGATTATATTTATCTATTTATAAGTTGATAGATATCATTCTCAACTATGAATGATTGGAAAAGGTACAACAGGCTTTAAACCCAAAACTGTGCCTTTTCCGAATTTGGATAGAAATTGTCCAAAAATAGGTTCCAGTATGTTTATAGGTTATATTGTGGATTTCCCCAATAAATCAAGATAAGTTTAGAATATAAAATATATGATATTGTGGAGCTCCATAATGAATGAAAACACTAGAAAAATAATAAAATGTTGTTAAGGAAAAACAAAGATTTTGTCAACCATCACAAATTTAATTTGGAGGAAAAACACTAACATTTTTCCATTTGCCTTTGTCAGTGTTATTCACATTCAAGAATATGTATCTGCTATCACACTAGCCACTATGTTAACTGTTGAATATATTGGTTTATTGGAATAATTGCCAATAGTTGATAGATTTTTCATTCATGATAGAATTTGTACGCTAATTTAGTTACAAAACTTTTGATCAGTGTTGATCCCTGATTTTAGTATAAAAATGTTGAACAATTTTCATAGCAATGGGTTCTTGATTATTGTTCCCGTAACTAGCCCAGCGTTTATTGGACTGTAAATATTCACATTTTTCAAAAGCATGGATTTTCAGGGAAATGTATTAGATGAGGGAAATATCAGATATATTTAGCTTGTTATGGAGAAGTTATATTTGCACAAAAACTTGTAATTACATGCAGTATGCGCTTGCCATTGGTACAGTAATACTGCACGATTACAAAAACTATTGAATAGTTTTTCATAGCCTTGTTAATAGGAGATAGAGTCTACTATAGAGAGATTCACGGTATGAAGTCAGTGGAAATGATAGGAAACACTGTTATCAATTTTCTTTCTCCACCCATGGCTTACCTCTAGGTATCTGTCATTAAGTTATCCCTGTGAATTGATCTGATATAATAGTCGATTCTTTATATTGAACAATCTATCTCAAAGTATATACCATCCGTCAAGAAAGAAATTAATCTTGTAGAATCTATTAATTGAACATAACTTATCATACACATAACCCAGTCACGCCAAAAACTATTGTAATTGATGATTTTTTATTTTAAAAATTTCTTGTATTTGGCAATAAATTCATTATTCATTCATTATCCATCAACATGTCAATACCAAATCTAGACAGTATGAGATTAAAAATAAACTTGAGAAGGTCTTCTATAAAACCCACTTATTAGTCATATCTCTGTGTTTGTATGTTTGTAACCACTCCATCTTACTTAGAGGATCACTAACACTCTATCTCACTCTAGAGAAATACCTTATACGATCATCTCATTTCCTCTAAAATCGAATAATTCATGGTTTCAGTGGTTGAAGTATCTAGTGGAGAGTATGGTGATTATCTGGAGAGAATGACTAATGCCATTGAGAATGGGAGGTGCTATAAGTGGAATCAGAACAAAGTCACTGACGTCCGATACCAAGGTAAGTTTTATAAGTTAAAATCACGTTAAATAATATTGTCTGTGAAGAAACTAATGTACACATCTTGTTATTCAAATTAAATTGCATTAAAACATTTTTATAATTTTGAAAGTATAATGATAGAAAATGCTCAGTTTTGAATTGTTTACTTGTCCAAAAATTACCGTATTTTTACCCAAGCATCACCATTGATTTATAGAAAATTCTCAGATAATAATATTATTGATCTAAGTGTATAAACTTGGTCTCATGTTATATATTCGTATGGTCGGGGAGAACATTGTACTATCGTCATTAGAAAAAAGTCGTCACAGAAAATTGAAATTATATGCTTGTCAGTTGAATAGCTTTGTCAAAAATTAAAAAAAGTTACATGAAAAACACATATGTATAAACCCCCCGGTCTCATGTTGAAGCGTCAAGTTGAACTAAGTATCAAACAAAATACTAAAGCTCATTGGGAGATATGATCATAGAGAAACAATAGCATAAGAATATAGCATAGAGAAACAATAGCATAAGCTTACGCTAATAAATAGCATAGAGAAACAATAGCATAAGCTTACGCTAATAAATAGCATAGAGAAACAATAGCATACCTTACGCTAATAAATAGCATAGAGAAACAATAGCATAAGCTTACGCTAATAAATAGCATAGCTTACGCTATTGTTTCTCTATGATATGATCTACACTTGATAATTATGTGTGTTTATTTATGAATTGTTCATTTATTTTCCGTTTTGATGGACCAACTTTGCTGAATATAATTAATTGAATTTTCGCAAATATTGATTTCATTGAAAAATAATTTATTTTTTCATCCTCCACAGCAAATGAAGAGGAAGAGAATCTAGTCAGTACTGATCTCCATCACATGTACAATTTCGAAAGTTCAGCGTGGTTACAGTTTAGGATATTGAATAAGTAGATGTCTCTACAAGGTAGAAGAGATATGGTAAGTTTGATTTTCTATAAAGTTATCTTTTAACTGGAAATGTTTTCTTTGGAACTGAAAATGCTGTTCAGATATTGCTATAGAAACTAGGCTGAATATCAATAGTAATGAGAGGGAGAGTTTCTTTGAATTATTGATAATGCATTTATATTTTGAATTATTATCTTCGGTTACTGTTAAAGGCTAAAGCTGCGTACACATACTCGCGCTTCCACCCGCACCGAGCACGCTCCTCCTCGTACCGCCCTCGTACCACCATCGAACCACAGTCGCACCGCCCACGCAACCCATCATGAACGTTACGGAAGATGTTAGATCTCGCGTTCCCCGGTCGAACCCACTGTTGCTCGCCGGTCGATCATCAATCGCTCTGCTGGAGTGACGTTCGGTTGCGGAGCAGAGCGACAGTCGTTACGCACCTTTAGGCTCAACTCACACAATTATGCGACTCAGGTCGAGAAGAGACTCGACTCTAGTGGAGAGCATGTGTTCCAAATGGTGGCGCGCGAAGACTAGAATCGACTGGTCTGAGTGTCACCATTTGAAAACACATGTTCTCGACTAGAGTCGAGTCTCTTCTCGACCTGAGTCGCGTAAGTGTGAGTTGAGCCTTAGTCTATTGATAAGAATAATAAGGATCTAGGAACTTTAAGTCTAGAATAAGAACTTGTAGAATAAGTTATAAAAGTCTAGATATCATACATTCTAGGATGGAATGCTAGGAGTAACTTACAAAGATTAGGATTTTTTCTAGTAGGATTATTTACTTCGTGGTATTAATCATCTTACAAAATTGACTATTAGTTTAAGATATCAATTATATTTAAGAGCATAAACTAATATACAGTATTTTTAGTGATTCGTATCACTAGATTTCTATTATCACAGAATATCTACTTGGAATTGTGTTAGTTTATTTGTTTTGAATAATAGCATTATTCTGTAGAAATTATTGATTTTCTACAATATTTCTTCACCATCTTAAAGTTGACTATTATTGGGAAAAAATTTCTCCCATACCGGTAATTAAATTATTTTACAACAGTAGCCTATATACATAATTTTCAGTTTTATAATTATATCATTAGATACGGGTACAACTCTATTATTTTTTATTTTGTTTAACTCACTGTTATTTTTTTCATTTTCAGGGATATATATATTGAAATTAGCAATGCATATTTTCATAGAATGATTATTGGAGGGATGTTTTTCCAAATCGGCAATGATGGCTCGAAGACTATTTTCAATTTTGGTTTCTGTTTTGTTACGATTATCATTTTCTTGTATATACCAATGATGCCAGCGCTTCTATGGTGTAAGCTTATCTTGATTTTTCTATTCTTATTTGTTTAAGTTGACTTTAATTTATATAATTTTATGTTTGTCTCATTAAAAAAAAGGAATATTGAAAGGAAATTGAGGAGTAGTATGTTAATGTAAATTATATAAGCATAAATTTCAACTCAATTTTATTGTTGTGTTGGAATCCTAGAAAATTTCTAGTGAGTGACTTTCAGTGAATAACTACCGGGTGCGGCAGCGAAACTTCCTTTTTGAAAGTGAACGTCATTCAGTCAGCTGATGTCGTAGTAGAGCGAATTTGGTCTCGTTAGAGAGCCAAACCATGAAGTTTTCTTCTAGACATGTTCAGTTGCCATCATGCATTGGAAGAAACGTGCATTTGCCGTTGAGATGTATTTTTTGATCACAACCCAGCGCGCATTTCAAAATCGGTTTAATTTAGCCCCTTTGGCTACTGTCCCTAAGCCGAAATCAACTGTTACGTGAGTCACTATGTTCAAACAATCTGCAAGTGCGACAAGAGGAAGAACTGAAGTTCTCGGCCCATTAGGTACCTGAGAACGTTGAGCAGTGAGAGTTCAAGGTTGCGATCACCACAGCGTTCAGTATGCGTCTGCTCTTGGACTTTCCGATCGTTCTGTGAGACAAATTTTTCGTGAAAATCTTTCATTTTTATCCATACAAGATGGCAATTATGCAGGAACTTCCAGAACGTGACTTTAATTGAGGTAACACGTTCCAGGACGCTATCTCAATAGGAGCGATTTGGAGGGCCAGCCCGATCTCACGATTTGAAGCCTTGTGATTTTTTCTATGGGGTTTTTTGAAATCCCTTGTTTAAGTAACTTCCAAGGGCCCTACAAGATTGGAAGACCAATAGCAGGGAAGAAATGCTAAAATAACGCCTGCAATGCTGGCAGGAGCTATGACAAACGTCTGAAAGCGGGTTACTTAGTGTATGGAGAATTGGGGACTTCACCTACCTGATTTGATATTCGAAATTAATTTAAACAAAACTTTATATATAATATATATATATATATATATATATTATATATATATATATGCCCAAATGACAAAAAATAAATACAAAACTTTCTGATCCATACAATGAGCTCTATTCACTGGATATGAATAGGAAGTTTCGCTGCCGCCCTCTGTATTCTAACTAAAGAATTTAATGGGAAGAGCTCGAAATATTTTGGAAAATTATATAGATACATATTTTATAGCTTGAAGATTCAAGCTTATTATTTCTCTTCCAATGTTATTACATCTAGTGTTATTTGTAAAATAAATAAATAATGAAGATGCACTTCAAAGTAGGCTTTTCTTTGCAATATCTTATCTATAGCAACTATAGTTGAGGTTGACAAGGATTTTCATTTAATTTTTAATTTTCATAAGGCTTTCAATGTTAAATGTAACTTTTACCACAATTAATTTTCACTATCATAGGTTTTATACTAGTTTGTTGTTAAATTGTTTTTTGATTACACATTGAATTTCATTAGTTGTTTTCCAATGTTACTAATAAATAAGCTTTATGTTTGTCGATTGAATTTGTTGAATGTTCCTTGTTTGTAGAGAAACAAATAAATAATTTAAGAATTACAGCATAAATTTGGATTTTCGTTTAATAATAATAATTAAATCATTATCATTTGAATAATTGCAATATCTCAGAATTTCATCAATAATTAAGATTTTATAAACATATAAATAGGGAATATTTATCTCAAAAAAGTTAATATTCATTGCAGAACTTTACAAAATAGGCCTGCTCATTATAAGTTTCAAAACCAATTGAATTTTGAAAATAATTTCGCAAGATAAAAAACGTTATATCTTCCTGTAAAAATAAACTCAACGTTGAAGATATTTCTGAAGATATTGAAGCTATTGCATTGAAAGCTATTAATTTTTTATCATAAGTTTCATGCGAGTAAAATATATTTCATTCTATTGCAGTTCCTCAAGAAGTGCAGTTATTGAAGAGAGAATTCTTCAATAGATGGTATGATCTGAACCCATACTTTTTCGCCATGACATTCTGCCAGTTGCCGTTGCAAGTGAGTATAATAGAACAAAAATAATATTATAAATACCATAGTTCAAAACGTTCTCCCATTCAGAGCTGAATTTGATCAATAATACAATGATGACATCTCTAGCAATAATTGGTGATTTGGATCAGAGGTAGTGAATTGGAGAAAGCTTACTCACTCTCAATAAAAATAATTGAAACATTTGATTTTGCATTATGATAAATAAGTTTATTCATCTTATCATTATCAGTACCGTACTGTAAATAATTCAAATTCTCTCTGTTCAGAATAATTTTTTATAACGTTTTTAATTCCAAGAGATTAAAGTAAAAATAATATATAGGGTGGGATTTGAATGAACATTTTATAACATACTAGCTGGCCCGGCAAACTTTGTACCGCCAAATAGTTTAATGCATCTCATGACAAACTTCAGCTGGATGCACACCTGAGGTGGTGCGATGCGGCCTTTTTATTTATATGATAATTTTCCAACTGTAAAATTAATTTACTAAAAATCAAATAATTCCAACACCGAAGACAGCACAATTATTCGAAACAAATCAATGTCTTTAGAGCATGTAAGTCTTTAACCTGAGGCCGCACAGGAAAACTGGTTTCACACAGAACAGTCGTTTTGTTTTTAGTCGGGGGGTTTAGAATAAAATCATAGCCATCTCAAATACAGTATTAGAGGGTGGCTATGATAAAATACATGGGCGGTTATGGAGCTGCACACACTCTGTCTACTATCTACGACAGCTGTTGTATGACGCAATGATAGAAAAGCTGATTTTTATTCTGTGTGTGGCCAGCTCACAAATCTTGTCCCATAAGGATTACATGTGAACTTTGAAGGACCGTAGGAAAGAGTCATAAAGTCGGATTATAAATTTGAACATAACGCACACAACTAAAAAATCATCAAATTCAGTGCACACTTAAATTATTGAATATAAAAATTCGAGGCTCGATTTTTATTTATATAGATTGTTCTTCAATTATTCTATTATTGCGAATCAAACTACACTTATTACGAGATTTTTAATTTAAAACAACATGATCATGCTGTTTCTTAATGCATTCTATTTTTTCCAGATTGTTTTTGGAATCGGGTATGCACTGTTAACGTACTTCATGACAGATCACCAATGGAGTATGAGAGAGTTCTCAAATTCCATTTTGGTTTGCCTGATGATCTCCATTGTGTCAGAACCATGGGCTTGGCAATATCTGCTCGTCTCAATATTGTCGTGAGTTTCCATTATTATTTAAAATGCATCATTCATTATTGAATCAGGTAAAAATACAATATGTAGGAAAGATAACGGTCTTTTGGCCAAAACATCTTCAAGTCGAATTTAGGCTGTTTTTTGTTTGTATATCTTTATTTTTATTTGATATATAGGCCTTTGATATTTAGGCGTTTTTGAAAAGACGGCTTATATGATTGTTTCTCGTAAAATTAATAACTGTTAAAATTTTACGGCTGTTATGCAACCGGCACATAGAGTAGTAGATATAATAATTGTAATGTCCATTGAAATTATTAATATTCAGATTTATTCTTTGAGAAGAATTGAGTGCATCATTCTTATTCAGTTTTGTTTATAACTGAATAGTTGGAGATCAGCTTTGTTTGTCACAGTTGTAAATGACGCTAGTCTGTTATAAGTAGAGTATTCCATCAATTGTATTTCATGGAATTGTATGAGAATTAACAATAACGTAGTCTGATTCCTTATCGTATCAGCGTTATGATTGATAACTTCAAACTTCCGATGAAGTAGCCCATCTCTTTTTTAATTAAATTTTTTATCAAGTACAGTATATTTCAATCTCATTACCATCTTCGAGCTATATATTCATCATCTTTTAGCTTCGACAAAATATTATGCATTACTTCTGCAGACCTGATATCATAACCACTATACTCTATTTTACTGTTTTAGACAATGATGATTATAGTGTGTTATCCATGTAGATTAAAATACTAATTATAAAAGTATATGATGCTGAAGGATCCTATATACAAAATAGATCATGGAAAGCGTAGATTGTGATATTTTACTAAGACATACATGTCTATATCTAAATATATAGACTTACAAGCAGTAACTCTAGAGTTTAATCTTCAATAGAGCTCAATATTTATATCTCTCTATATATTTAATAGAGTTCAGAATACAATCTTTATCTGTATCTTTAATAGAGTTCAGTGTATTATTTGTATTGTTACAAGCGATGATTTGCACTTTGTTTACAATACTTGACCAAGTTACTCAACTAATTTTGGTTGCAATTTCAATTTATGTCTGATAAATTTCTCACTTCTGCATATTCCAGAACGGCTTTTCGTGGGACCACCGTTTCAGTTCCTTTGATGTTACTGGCCGTGTACGGCCTAGGCACGGGGAGCAAATACATCCCTTCGCACATCCGTTTCGCCATGTACTTCAGCTACCTGCGCTACGGACTGGAAGGCCTCATATCGTCCATCTATGGCGTGGACGCACCAAAATGGTCTGTCCCGACTCCGAGATCTACTGCCAACTGCGCGAACCTAAAGCGCTTCTCAAGGAGGTTGGCATGGAGGACGTCAACTATTGTTAGACATTGCTGCGTTGGCAGTTTCTTTCTGGTCTTCAAGGTTCATATGCTATGTGCTCTTGAGGAGGCGTTTGAAGTCCACGCAATCGTTTGGCGCACTCGGGTTTATCGGCAGATTTATCAAGACCCATTTCAATCTAGCTGGAAATATAGGAAGGTAATACATGGATGCTCCAAAGCTCTCATCACACTATTTTCATACGATGATTCTAGATACTCTATGAGATGAATAGTATCATAAGATATTATAATATCATCATCTTATACTAGATACTCTATGATAAATAGTATAATAAAGATATTATACTATCATCATCATATCTCAATTTAGATATTTTATGATGAATAGAAGTCATCATATCTCAGATACTGTACTCTATGTTGAATAATAGTTATCATATCTCAATTATTGTTATATACAAAACCTTGATTTTTCAGATACTGTAGTATGAAACATACCGAAAGACTGTATGATTTTAACGCTAATTTTAAATAAATCGCAATATTTTCATACGTTGATACTTTATGATGAATAGAAATCATCATAAATCTCAATTATTACTTCGGAACCAGGATTTCGTGTAGGTACTATATTTTTGGTTTTGTAGTTGGTACGGTATCTATAAAACTGGATGTAGCCTTTTTAAAGCTAATTTTTAAGAAATCTCAATATTTTCTTGCATGGATAGGTACTTTATGATGAATAGTACGGTACGATAGTCATCAATTATTAGTTCCAGGATTTCGTTTACTGTATTTGGTTTTGTAGTTAGTATCTATAAAACTGGATGTACCTTTTCAAAGCTAATTTTTAAGAAATCTCAATATTTTCTTGTATGGATACTTTTTGATTAATAGTAGTCATCAATTATTACTTCCAGGATTTTGTTTACTGTATTTGGTTTTGTAGTTGGTATCCATACAACTGGATGTAGCCTATTCATTTTGTTGTATTTTTGTGATATGTTTTATGACCTCTCATTTTTGAATATGATTCAACAATGAGTACCTAAGTTTTTTAAGGCTGTGCAAAGGCTAAAAA
>NW_024094196.1:0-9897 GCF_014356525.2 Nilaparvata lugens
CGTTGAATAATAATTAATATTAATTATAGTTAATATAGGAATTTATCACAGTGAATTGAGATAATTCCCAGAGGAAAACAAAAAGTTCCTTCACAATGGCCCGGTTGCACAAAAGCCGGTTAAATTTTAATCCTGATCAATTTCACGTGAACCAAATCAGAGAAGAGCATTTCAAAAAGATGGTTCTACTAGAATTGATCAGGATAGAAAATAACCCGGATTTTTTGCAACGGCACTAAGTAGCTGATTAAGGATTACAAAAGTTCAACAGCTGAGTCATAATTTTGACACAGTTCCACACACCTGAACTCGCTCACTCACTTTCATCATCAACAGAAGACGAAATAATGTTATCAGCTGTTTTTACAAAGGATGAATAAGAATTATCCTTTCAATGTCCTTCAGCGAGTTTTCCCAGAGATGAGACCTAGTGCAATCGAATTTCTATATTATAAACCTACTATGTTCTGAATTTCTTGAGAATCGTTAGAGCCGTTTTGGAGATCCAGTGAAATACAAACATTAAAACATAATTATAAACAACTAAGCATCACAACATCTAAACATATAACCAGAGCTGCTCGTTCAATAGTTGTCCGAGCGAAGTGAGGTCTAAGATTCATTGCCGGTTTGGCATTTCTCCTAATGTTTAAATGTTTATATGTTTATACATTATATGTTGCGCATACAGCGAAACGCGGTAATAGATTTTCATGAAATTTGACAGGTATGTTCCTTTTTGATTGCACGTCGAGTTAATACAAGGTTTTCAAGAATCTTGCATTTCAAGGATAATAAAAAAGGGAAAAGGAGCCTCCTTCATACGCCAATATTAGAGTAAAAATCAGACTATAGAATTATCCGGATTTTAAAATTATAAACCTAATATATTCTGAATTTCTTGAGAATTGTAGAGCCGTTTTCGAGATCCCGTGAAATACAAACATATAACATCTAAACAGAAATTGCTCGTTTAATAGTAGGCCTATAGGATAAGTTTCATACCTAGCCTGAAAAAAATAGTTATTGTTCTACTTATTTCTATTCTAAACTCATAAAAATTACAAAGAAAATGAATTCAAATATGACTTATCCTATGCCATTTAACGAGCAACTTCTGTTTATATGTTTGGATGGTTATATGTTTGTATTTCACCGGATCTCTAAACAGCTCTAACGACTCTCACGAAATTCAGAAATAATAGGTTTTTAATATAAATATTTGATTGTACTAGGCTCATCCTGGGAAAACTTGGAAGACATTGAAAGGATAATTATTATTTATCATTGGAAAACAGAGGATAATAATTATTTCGTCTGTGATGATGGAAGTGAGTGAGCGAGTTCATGTGTGTGGGCTGTGTAAAATTATGAAGCAGCTGTTGAACTTTTGTAATCATTCAATCAGCTACTTAGTGCCGGTTGCAAAAAAGCCGGGTTATTTCAATCCTGATTGATTCCAGTAGATCGATCTTTTTGAAATGGTCTTTCCTGATTTGGTTCACGTGGAATTAATCAGGATAAAAATTTAAACAGCTTTTGTGCAACTGGGCCTCATGTGAGGGAAATTTTTGCATTCCTCTGGGAATTAATCTCAATTCACTGTGATCAGATAGAACATTTCTGTATGAATGTTATGATAATTTCTCTTTCGTAATAAATTGTTTATGCTTTTGTACTCCAGAGCGGAGCTCGGTCCCCGATATATACTGTTTAAGCTATCCATGTCATGAACTAAAAAAATCTGGTGTGGCGCACTCACACAACTTTCTTGCTGTTATGAAAATTCATCACCTGACGCTAGTGTTCCCGCGCATCTAAAGTAACTATTCAAAGATTTGACCACCTGGTGACAGGGCAATAACGCTGGAGACATACATGAGGTCTGCTATCTCTTCATAGTGATGATTTAATAGAATCAACAATTATTTGCATTTGTATAATCACATTTTCTCGAATTTAAAGCTTATTTTCAATTTTAGGTGAAAATGTACTGAACATTTATTGTAGAGATTTTCATGCTCAATCTACTCCACTTATTTTTTTCGTTTTTCAATTGTATCTGAAGCCTGATAATTGGAAATCTAAAATCACACTTTGCATTGATGGGGCGGAGCTCCTGAAATTTTTTACAGATAAGGGACTAGTGGCAGTTGATAGAGCTTATCGATGACTATTTTAGGTATGAATTTGATCAAAATTGTTGAAGCCGTTTCCGAGAAAATCACGAGAAACCCTGTTTTTGACAACATTCTCGCCATTTTAGCCGCCATTTTGAATTGCATTTGATCGAAATTGTTCGTGTCGGATCCTTATAGTGAAAGGACTTAAGTTCCAAATTTCAAGTCATTCCGTTAATGGGAGATGAGATATCGTGTACACAGACGCACATACACTCATACAACACACACATACATACAATACCCAAAAACCAGTTTTTTGGACTCAGGGGACCTTGAAACGTATAGAAATTTAGAAATTGGGGTACCTTAATTTTTTGGAAAGCAATACTTTCCTTACCTATGGTAGTAGGGCAAGGAAAGTAAAAAATGCATTCTATTCTAAACATTTTAATACAAGGTAATTGCATTGCAATGCAGCTATATAAAGCTTGTGCTACGGCTTTATCAGAGGGAAGAAAATAAATCAATACATTCCATTGACAAGACCTGTACTGAGTTACACAAACTGAGCTGCAACCAGCTACCTTTCGCAACATAATTAATTCAATATTGGCAGCTCGCTGGCGAATATAGATTTCAATTATTGTTTGGAGGAAAATAGTCTTGATTCTTGCCGTAACTCGATTCGGTCTTGCAACTTTTCGAGCGAGACAATAATTGGATTTCCGGCCAGACGCTACTCACTTTCCCAAAGACTGTCTTATCTCTCGTCTCTCTCCCACACTCTCTTTCTCTCTGTCTGATCCTCCACCACTGTACTCCTTTGTTTCTCATATTCTTGACTCGTTCTCTCTGTGATCCTCCCGCCAATCCACTGTTCCCTTTTCTCTCTCATTTCTATCTCACTCTGTCATTCTCTTTCTCAACCGCCCTCACTCACTCTCTATCGCTTTCTCTCTCTGATCCAAACTGTTTCTTCAACATTCTTACATCTGTCTATTCAGTATCTCTTATTCTTGAACAGTCTCACACTCTCTCTCTCTCACTGTACAGTGTTTTAGTTTTACTTAGAATATTGTATGGAGGGTTAAGTGTAAGAGAGGGCCGGCTGTGCCCTAACTTCGCCCTCGTAGGTTTTTAATAAAGGCAGCTAATCAATCAATCAATCAATTAATCAATCTCTCTCTCTGATACTCCCACCAATCCACTGTTGATTTTCTTCTTCATTCAGTCTTAATCTTCCACTCTCTTCTTAACCACGCTCTCTCTCTATCTCTCTCTCTCTCTCACTCTCTCTCTCTCCGATCTCACTGTTCTTCACCATTCTTACTCTGTATGATTAGTTTTGTATTCTTGACCTGTCACTCTCTCTCTCTCTCTGGGATGTAAATTAGTGTATAAGCCAGTAAATATTGTAACATACATAAATAAAGAAATCTAATCTAATATCTCTTTCTCTGATCCTCTCATCAATCCACTGTTCTTTTCTCTCTCATTGCCCTTCAACTCTCTCTCTCACACACACAATCCCTCTCTCTCTCTATCTCTTTCTTATCCTCAATGCTCATCCATCACAAGTATTCTAGTTCCAATATCATATTTTGTTTCTTTTCTGACTAACACTCTTTCTTTTTTGATCTACTCAACAATCCACTGTCCCTTCCACCTATCATTCTTTTCTATTACTCTCTCTCACTCTAACTTTCTCTCTCTGTCGCTTTCTGATCCTCACTGTTTCTTTACCATTCTTATCCCTGTCCAAATTTTTGTCTCCCTTATTCCTGATTTTCTCTCTTTCTGCTTTTCATTAATCCACTGTTCCTTTTCCTCTCTCTCCATTGATCTCTCTCACACTCTCTTTCTCTTCCACTCAAGCTCTTACTCTCTCTCTATCTATCTCCCTCGCTCTCTGATCATCACTGTTCCTCCACCACAATCATTCCAGTCTCACCTTGTCTCTTTTCCAGACTTACTCTTCTTTCTCATCTTCCCAACAATCTACGGTTCCCTCTTACTCTCTCTCGATCTCTCACTTTCTCTATCACTCTCTAATACTGTTCCTACACCACTCTCATTCATGTCTAACTTTGTCTTATTCTTGACTTACTCTGTCTTCCTCATCTTCTCAATCCACTGTTCCCTCTTCATCTTTATTCCTGTCACTTTCTTTCTCTCTCTCTCTCTCTCTCTCTGATTCTCTCACCAATCCACTATTACCTCTTCCAAGAAGAACGTCATTCTCTACTGAAATAGAGCTAACCCTTTAATTTCATTCGGTAGCTGTCTTTCTCATTCCAAATTTCACTCAGCTTCTTTCAAGTAACCACAATGCTCATAGTACTGTATTATCGTTCTTCTATCCAAAATTTGTCACCGTTGAAAAAAGGAATTCGATGAAATTTGCATGCTTTCTCTGTCGAGAACTTCTAAAAAATATCTAGTTCAAATTTGGCTAGTTATTATTCAAATCATACTATCATTAATGAAGTAGAAAGTTATCTTTTCCAAAATGCTCACTGTATTATAGTTTTTATTGAGAAATTACAATTTGACACTATTGAAGAAAGAACACTACAGAGTTTGCAAAATTTTTGTGTCGAGAACTTCTAAAAAATATCTAGTTAAAGTTTGGCTAGTTATTATTCAAATCATACTATCATTAATGAAGTAACTGTCTTTTTTCCACAATGCTCACTGTATTATAGTTTTTAATGAAAATTACAATTTGACACTGTTGAAGACAGGAGCATACAAAATTTGCATACTTTTTGATTGGAGAACTTTTAAAAAATATCTAGTTCGAGTTGGCTAGTTATTATTCAAATCATACAACTATTGATGAAGTAACTGTCCTTCCCATAATGATCACTGTATTATAGTTTTTATTGAAAATTACAATTTGACACTGTTGAAGACAGGAGCATACAAAATTTGCATACTTTTGGGGTACAAACTCATGAAAATATCTATTTCGACACACTGCACAGAGAGCAGCTGTTTTCCAGTGCCTACGTAGATCTGAGAGTCATTGTTTGCAGACGACTCTCGTCTGACGTCAGAACAGGTTTCTTCCGGCCTAGAGCGGAAAGAGTACCCTTTCCAGCCGCTAACATGAAACTAAGAAAGGTGATAAAAAAACTTTTCATTATTTGTGTTCATTATTCAATAATAATTAAAACATTATAATAATATCATCTTATTGTCATTTGAAAGAATAAAAGAGTATATAAACTCAACCTCCAACCTAATTGAACATCACTTTTAGGTTATTTAGACAAATCAGAATAGAGAATAAAAATACTGGGACAATTCCCGATATCCAGATTACCTCAGATTTGCTAGAGCTATCACCTTCCACTTCTGTTTTCGGATGCTTAGTAACAACTATTCTCATATATAATTATATATTGTTTATTTTGTGTGTGGCGAAAAATAGCGTTCGCATCACGGGCAAAAATGTTTCCGGCTTCCATCATTCTAGTCCTCGGGCCTACGGCCTCGGACTTGAAAATCGTTTCGGGCCGGAAAATCTCATTTTCTGCTCTAGGTGCGAAATATACTAGTTCGAGTTTGGCTGTTATTATTCAAATCATACTATCATTAATGAAGTAACTTTCTTTCCATAATGTTAATAATTATAGTTTTTATTGAGAAATTGGAATTTGTCACTGTTGAGGAAGGACCCTAAAGAATTGTATGCTTTTTGTGTCGAGAAACTCCTGAAAAAATCTATGTTTGAAGTTGACAATTATATTCCAATCATATAGCTTGAAACTACTATAATTGGTTAGGCTTCTGCTATAGTAATGAGATTAGCTATTTGATAGATTTCTTCATCCTGAAAATATACATCCTATAGTGAGGTCCACGTTATAATGGCAGTGAGGAAGATAGGAGAACGACGTTGCCGAGCCCCTGTCTTGTTAATGCCTTCATAGACGGTAACTGATACGGTTTATTGCTATTTGTATAGATTTTCTTCACTCTGAAAAACCATATATCCTATAGTGAGGTCCCGTTATAATGGCAGTGAAGAAAGATAGCAGAACAACGTTGCCGATCCCCTGTCTTGTTAATGCCTTCAATAGACGGTAGCTGATACTGGTTTACTCGTGTAATATCAATTGTTTTTCTCGTTTAAACTAATCAATTATGTTTATCGAGCAAGAATTTATATTTTTCAATAATCTCATAATAGTTTTTCATAATTAAGGGAATATTTGTTGATCATTATGAATTCTACATTGTTAAAAGATGATCGGGCAACAGAGCAAAGCTAAAAGAGAGAGCGCTATCCGCTTTGTTGAATGATAGACAAAGATTGCAATAGCACTGCTAATCAAACTGCCATTATAACGTGGACCTCACTATAGTTTTATTGACAATTACTTGTCACTGTTGAAGAAAGAACCCTACAGAATTTGTATTTTTTGTTCGAAACTTCTGAAAAATCTAGTTGACAAACAAAATCACTTCACGTATATGGCTTACTTTATTCAATTATTAAAAACAATATACAGAAAATATTAAATATAAAATGTTCAAGTTTTCATAGAAGGGTACAACGAGTTTTTATATTGTTTTATTAACCATTTGACAATTATTGTTCGAATCATATAACTTGAAACCACTATGAACAGTTTGTATGCGTTTCTGGTATGGTAATAAAGATTCGTCATTTGATCAGATTTTCTTCATTGTGAAAAACTATAATCCTTGTTGAGAATGAATAGAAATAATCATATTATGGACGATCTCCTTTGTTGGGAAATAATTGAGAGATTTGATAGAATAGAGGTTGATGGAAGTGGTAGGCTTGGGATACAAAATGGCCGCTCTATGTCATTCAGCTCTGTGATTGGCCGAGACTGTTTACTCTCACTTACAACACTCTTGTCGCGACTGACCAATAGGAACCGAGCATAGTTGACTTCTTCTCTAACAGATGGCGTTACTGAAAGGATATGCTTATCACAGATGGAATTACTGGAATATCGGATTATTCAATTGAATAGTAGCACTCATCGAATTTCCATCTAGCTGTTTACCACGTTGTCAATATTTTGCAGTACCAAAATCTTCGGGTGATTACAGCATTCAATTTGAATTTTCTGTTATGATATATCATGCATTTATTCAGCAACGGATACATTCCTTCACGTATTGAAAATAGTAAAACTACCAGAATAGTCCGTGGAGTATTCTTGCGACAATTCAATATTTTCAAATCTGATTCATCCAATGAAATTAATTTTCAATACAACATGACAGGGAAATTTGGAAATCAGTAAACACAACCAAACAGATCGGGCTCCGCAAGGGTCTAATCAGAAACTTGACAAACTGAAAACTTTACCTACTGAAATCTTGAATCTTTTCTCGATAAATTAAGATTCTATAACCTAATCAGTCCAGTATGATGCGTCATTCGTTAATTTCCATCCATACGTCTATAAACACCACCTCCGTATACAAAACCGTAGTGCATTCGGTGACGTCAGCACAGGTAGGGATCCTACACCATAAACACTAGCTGATATAGATCACCTGAAATCAACGAATTTCTTATTGGTGTAGGAGCCTACCTGTGCTGACGTCACACGAATGTACTACGGCTTTTTATACGGAAGTAGTGGTATAAAAAAATTCTTCATGTTATTATATTATAGAGGATTATAATATAAAAATGCTACAGGCTAACGCCCAAATGCACTCATGGAACCATGAAAAAATATTACAACAAAACAAAACGCAAGACTCTTCTATCATCCTCAACTTGTATATCACTTCATCCAGATGAAATGCCTTTATATCGCATTTCATACCAAGAGATTCGCAAGAGATAAAACATTGTATTGAGGACGGAAAGATTGACAACAGATTCAATCTTCCAAAAAAAAAACGTGCACAAAAATCAATCTTAGAAAATACGCGTGCAGAGAAACGTCGAACCGTGAGAAGACAGTCCGAGTTTTTCCGATTGACTCGGGGAAAAAATACATAAATCTGCAGCGCAGTATCCAAGTTTAACATTTATTTTACAGCGAGAGATTGTCTGTCGCAGTTGCACCCTTGTTTGTTGGCGTTTTCCCTCTCACTTGCTTCAGAGCAGTTTCACGGCCGGCTGAGCATTTGGCACCTGCAAACATGGAAACTCGATTTGGCAATCGAAGGACTGCAAGAGGATAGAAGACACTGCCTCTTAAATTAGAACAATATTTACAATACATATAGGGAAAACGGGCGGGAAAACTAGTGGGGGAAAGTGTGAGAGCGGGGGAAAGTGAGTTGAGAAAAGAAAGAGAGGAGTGAGAGAGGAGCGGGGAAGAGAGAGAGTGAGAGAGAGATGGTGGGTAAAATAGAGTGAGAGTAACGGGAGAAACAAGTCGAAAAGAGAGATTAGATTAGATTTCTTTATTTATATATGTTACAATATTTACTGGCTTATAATTAATCACATTAAGGACGATACTGCTAGTTATTCAACGAATTTTACAAAGTAAAAATAATTAATCAATGAGAATAAATATGGACATGCAATTAGAATAACGATAATATAATAATGTGATGTAACTTCATAAATCGTCGGTGTTTCAACAAATAATTGTCGATTCTCTAAGATGGATATAAAATATCTTTCACATTAACACACGACCGGGTTGTGATGAATTAGAGCTGTTGGCAATTATAACTCGAAGTAATGTTCAAATAAGAAACTCTACTTGATAAGTTGAAAAGTAGTTGATTTGAATCTTAGAATTATGGGATGAATGAATGAATGGAATTAGAATGAGTAATAGTGAATACAATATTGCATTAATAATCAAAATTAAATAAATGGAACAAATTTAATGTTATAGGGTGGGATTTAATTAAAATTTCAGAAATTTCAGAGAGAGAGAGAGAGTGTTGCGAGGGAAAAAACAAGTGGAAAGGAGAAAGAAGGAGAATGATAGGAAGAGAGAGTGTGTGTGGGAGAAAACGAGTGTGAAGGAGAAAGAGAGAGAGAGAGTTATAGAAACAGTGAGTATGAGTGCGGAAGAAGAAGAGTGGGAAAGAGAAAGAGAGAGAGAGTGTAAGAAAGAGATTGATTGATTGAGTACTTTATTTGAGAGAGAGATTGATTGATTGATTGAGTACTTATTTAGTAGATTACAATATATTATACTGGCTTATACACTTATATACAATAGCTTACAATACAGCAAGATTATAGATGAATTACATAATATAGGACTACGAAAATTAATTATTGAACTGTATATGATATGAAAAAGCAATTTGTAATATAATAACTATAGATAATTATATTGTTATGCATCCACATAAAATGGCGGAGCTTTGGACATATAAATGTCTATTCTTCGGGAAGAATATTGAAAATATCTTCCCCACTGAGAATGAGAGAATAAGAGAAAGAGAGTGAGAAACAAGAGGGAAAGAGAGCGCAGGAACTGAAGAAATGGAGGGAAGAGAGCGCAGGAACTGAAGAAATGGGAGGAAAAACGGGTAAAGAGGGAGGAAAAAAGCAGGGAAATTGTGAAAAGGTGAGAAAAAATCGAGATAGAAGCGCAAATCAAACAGAAGCAGTTTCCTTCACTCCATTTCAACAATGGGAATTTATCTTATTATCCAAGAGGAAGAGACTCGTAACAAAATCAGGAAGTTAGGAATATTTGTTTGTTTCCCATGCTTTTCAGCGATTGTTTCTTTATGCTTTACAGACCTGTTTTCGACTCTAGTTAAAGTTTTGTAGCTGATTGAACACAGTAAT
>NW_024094197.1:0-11246 GCF_014356525.2 Nilaparvata lugens
ATGAAAAAGCAATTGTGATAACTATAGATAATATTGTAATGCATTACATAGATTGGCGGAGCTTTGGACATATCAATGTCAATTCTTCGGAAACAATATTCAATATATCCTTCCCACTAACTCTCTACCAAAACGTGTGTGAGAGATAGAAAATGATTGAACTGCATTGAACAATTGTCTCAACGGTGGAGTTGGGACTCTAGGTCCTCTCTGACACACACACACAACTCTTAAGAGAGTGAGTTGGAGACAGAAAAATAGATTAGGTCGGATAAGGAGTAAGGAAGAGAGAAGAAAAGAAGGGGAGAGATTAAGGGAAGAAGATTGATTGATTGATTGATTGATTGAGTACTTTACTTATGTGGATCACAATATAATTATACTGGCTTATACACTTATATACAATAGCTTACAATACAGCAAAATTATAGATGAATTTACATAATAAAGACCAAGAAAATAATTATTGTACTGTATATGATATGAAAAAAGCAATTTGTAATAACTATAAATAATATTGTAATGCATGTACATAAATTGGCGGAGCTTTGGACATATCAATGTCCATTCTTCGGAAACAATATTAAAAATATCCTCCCCACTAACTCTCTACCAAAATGGAAGGAGAGGAAGAGTAGGTGGTCGAGAATAGTGATGAGGAGGAGGAGGAGGAGGAGAAGAAGGATGAGAAGAAAGTGAGACATTAAAAAAATTCAATTGTAAGGTTAAGAATCGATACAGCAAAAACAATAAGTCAGATGATATCATAACAGGAAAGAAAAAATAATTGATTTGCATTGAATAATTGCCTTTATAGTGGAGTTGGGACTTTAGGTCCTCTCTGACACACAACTTTTAAGAGAGTGAGTTGGAGACAGAAAAATAGATTAGGTCGGATAAGGAGTAAGAGAGAGAGAAGAAAAGAAGAAGAGAGAATAAGGGAAGGAGATTAATTGATTGATTGATTGAGTACTTTATTAATGTAGATTACAATATATACTGGCTTATACACTTATATACAATAGCTTACAATACGCAACATTATAGATAAATTACATAATATAGACTAAGAAAATAACCATTGAACTGTATATATGATATGAAAAAGCAATTTGTAATATAATAACTATAGATGATAATATTATCTATTCTTTCTAGAGATTCTCTAGATTATCTGTTCTCTATTTCTCTAGAGGGAGAGAAAGATTGATAAAGTGTGAGTGACAGTTAGTGTGTGAGAGAGATGAGATTAGATTAGAGTTCATTAGCCATGTATGTTACAATATTAACTGGCTTATAAACCGATTACAAATATTTCTAAAGTTTTCAATTTATTGTGATTCATTTAGAGTATAAAATCAACCTTCAAAATTCAAAATTTCAAATCATCATTTCTGGACCGAGAATCAAGTGACGAAGCAGTGTGTGACTATATAACCTTATCTTTTGGACAACATTAACATTTTATCAAATTTTTTGGAGAGAAATAGTACAGGCTTAGCCTAGTTTTTCCTCCAATGTCATAATTGTATTATGATTATAGTATTTTATACAATAAATAAATAAAATGAATAAAAAATAAATTAACATTAGATGACAGTATTGCTAATCAATCATCAAAAAGAACAAAGTATGAAGAATTTATCAATGATAATGAAGATTGAATGCACATTGAATTGGGATAATAATATATAATTGTGATGTAACTTCATAAATCGGCGGTGTTTCAACAAATAATTGTCGATTCTCTGAAAAGGATAGAAAATAATATCCTTGACATTAACATACGATTGAGAAGGAAGAGGAAAAGGGAGAGAGGACGAGGAATATGAAGAAGAAGAAGAACAAGAAAATAGTGGAGGAGGAAAGCAAGAACAAGGAAAAGAAAAAGAAGAAGAACAAGAAGAAGAAGGAGAAGGAGAAGAAGATGGTGATGGAGAGGAGGAAGAGGATGAAGAAAAAGAAGAAGAAGTAGAACAAGAGGATGGAGGAGAAGAAAAGCAAGCAGAAGAAGAGAGAGAATAAGAAGGAGGAGGAGAAGACGGTGATGAAGAGGAAGAAGAGGATGAAGAAAAAGAAGAAGGAGAAAAAGAAGAATAAGAAGAAGAAGAAGAAGAAGTAGAACAAGAGGATAGAGGAGAAGAAAAGCAAGAACAAGAAGAAGAAAAAAAAGAAGAACAAGAAGAAGAAAATGGAGAAGAAGACGGTGATGGAGAGGAAGAAGAAGAAGAGAAGTAGAAGAAGAAGAAGAAGAAGAAGAAGAAGAAGAAGAAGAAGAAGAAGAAGAAGAAGAGAAGTAGAACAAGAAGATAGAGGAGAAGAAAAGCAAGAACAAGAAGAACAAGAAGAAGGAGGAGGAGAAGAAGACGGTGATGAAGAGGAAGATGAGGATGAAGAAAAAGAAGAAGAAGGAGAAGAAGAAGAAAAAAGGAGAAGAAGAAGAAATGTAATTCCAGAGTTTATCCACTCCCGACATCAACCATCAAACTGACCAAAAACACAATAAATAATACATGAAATAAAATCAGAAAATACATAATTCAATTCTATCTAGTTAGGAGAAGTTCTTCTTCCAATATATTTATTTTTGGTATCTATGTATCTTGTCAATGAAGCTATACATTTCTGATATCGTGACTGACCCGCACTTGGGAAAAGGTAGAGAAAGATGATTGACAAGGAGAGGAAGAAGGTGATGGAGAAGATGGAGGAGAAGGACGAGAAGAAGGGGGTGAAGAAGAAGTAGTAGTAGAAGAAGAAGAAGAAGGGAAAGGAGGAGGAGAAGAAAAAGAAGAAGAAAAAGAATATGAAGAAGAAGAAGAAGAAGAAGAAGAAGAAGAAGAAGAAGCGGAGGGCAAGGAAGAATCAGTAACAATGGAAAAAATTCAAGTGTTAGGTCATAAGAATCGATACAATACACACAATAAGTCAGATGATTTCATAACAACAAAGAGATTTATCATGACTGGAACAAAGAATGGAGAAGAAGATGAAGAGGAAGGAAAAAGAAGAAAAGTGAGCGAGAAAGAATGATAACATGAACAATAAGACAAACACGAAGAGCAATAAGAAAAAGAAAAATACGGGACGGTGAACAAAAAACAAAAAAAATATAGTCTAACATCTTTTTGTCTTCTGCTAGAGTGGAAAAAAAAGGAGATAATAAATGAGATGAAGGGGGAAGGGAAGACGAATAAGAAGACGAATAAGAAGATGAAGAAGAAGAAGAAGAAGAAGAAGAAGAAGAAGGAGAAGAGAAAGAATAATGAAAAAGAACAAAAATGTATTGAAGGAGGAGAGAAACTCCTTGTACTGTGAATAAAATCCAGAGTTAGAATACTGAAACCCAACCAACATTTAAAAACCCGATTAGGGTAGAAATCCAAACCCATTAATTTATCCTTACTTGATACAAACAACCTCTTCCATTTGATACACAACGACAAAAATTCATATTTTGTGATACAAAACCTTAATATTTCAAGTTTCTTGATACAAATCCCTAAACTTCAATGAATGCAACAAAAATGATGCCTCATTAATTCTAATTATCAGTCATTAGGACTGAATTTAGTGGGATTTGTATTATTATGTCAGTGGAAATGATAGGAACACATTGTTGCCACTTTTGAATTCTCAAAACTTCTCTAAGAAATTCTGGATTTTGAATCCAATTCATTTCTCAAAAAGAGGTCATCTATATAATAAGAGAGAGTAGGGTTGTGTTTGTTCGTTTGTTCGCATCAAAACATGTCAACTTGAGGATTGCATAACGGAAATGATTTAGATCTCTAAATTTTGCACATAGATTCTAAAAATATCAATCTCGTGCACATGGAAGCCCAAATTTTAATTTTCCTTCTAGATTTTTCAGAATTAATGTTTAAATTTCATTAATGGTACATTCGATTTCATTAAAAAATCACCAAATCATATGGTCGAAATTAAAAAAGGAACATCTGTTTCTATATTGCTTTCTACCTGAAAAACATAGTTTTGAAACTTCGTTTTCCTGATGCAATGTTCAGGCCTACACGTGACATGGATTATTTTTCAGCTAGAACAATTTTTGAGACAAATAATGCTAAATAAACGTCTACAGTTCATCAATGCTGTATCGGCAATATGAAAACGCATGCAGTTAATATGTCTTTCAATGAAGGTGTTGTTTACTCACATGAATGAATTATATTCTTCCATTTTTATTTGATTGAAATTTCAAAATTATTCGAGCCCTGATAGAATGACTGACTCACTGTACATGGGCCTTTTTTGAATTCTTCTAGATTTCATTACGTCAAGTTAGAATAGAGACCCTTGCGAAGCACGGGTTACCTGCTAGTATTATAATTTCAAGAGGAAATGAATGGCGAGAGCCGCACATCGATTCCTAGAATCGCTTCAAAGTAATTCTCATTCAAAGAAGCCAAATAAATCTTACAAAAATTAAATAAATTAGTAGATTGAAAATATGGAAAATCTAAACTATGAATTTTTTTTCAGTTTAGTGTTAACAAACAGTAACTAGAGATCCAAACTGTAATGTTAAGCTATGTTGTATTGATGGAATTAAATAGAGAATGCATTTATTCAAATGCTAATTAATATATACTTATTATTGAACGAAAATCCTAAATAAATGCTGCAAATCACCCCGAAGACCTCTGCTACTGCAGACATTGACAACAGGGCTAACAGCTAGATAGAAATTCAATTAGAACTACTTAGGGTTCGGTTTGGGAGGTACCGGGTTCGATTCTCGGGCTGGTAACTAATTTTTGGATAGTGGTTCTCATCGAATTTCCATCTAGCTGTTAACCCTGTTGTCAATGTCTGCAGTAGCAGAAGTCTTCGGGGTGATGTACAGCATTTATTTAGGATTTTCGTTCCATAATAATTATATATTTTATATATTTATAATACTAGTAGTTCTGAACAGTAGACCTCGCGCTAAGTGAATTACATTGACCTGTTGTTAATATGTTTTCTCGAAAATTAATAAATAATTTATCAATTGAAAATGTCTAGAAAAAATCCTAAATGAACATAGAGCTTTCTGTCCTATCGTACCGTGACGTGTCGTCCCGGAATGTGAGTGTGAGCGCTGTTATCAGGTCTGGCTGCAACTGTCTACATCGTTCATGGAAACATTCATTTTCAAGATGTTCGATGTTTTTGAATGGGTAGTATTATAGTCCACTAGACAGCTGATTTATGATGAATAATTCTATAGTCTGATTTTTACTATAATATTGGCGTATGAAGGAGGCTCCTTTCTCCTTTTATATTATCTCGAAATGCAAAATTTTCAAAAACCTTGTATATACGTCGACGCGAAATTTAAAAAGGAACATACCTGTCAAATTCCATGGAAATCTATTACCGCGTTTCGCCGTAAATGCGCAACATATAAACATTGAGAGAAATACCAAACCGTCGACTTGAATCTTAGACCTCACTCACTTCGCTCGGTCAATAATTGAATATTAATTGGCAATGAACAGTTAATATTACATCAATAAACCTGTATCAGCTACCGTCTATAGGAGGCATTGACGAGCCAGAGGATCGGCAACGTTGTTCTTCTATCTTTCTCCACTGCCATTATAACGTGGACCTGACAATAGTAGCTTTGTCCGAGTACTTGTAATTTGTCACTACCAACATAGAGAAACAATAGCATAAGTAGATATGCCATGGTATAGGGCGTTTATGTCGCAACTTTTACTGTTATCTCAAGCTGATAGTCCACGTAGTTCTTTCCTAAGAAGCTTTATGACGCTGGTAGTCTCTCATATTGTGCCGTTCATACACTCTTACCCGGCAAAACATTAAAAATCGACAATAATCTACAGTAATCGACAGTAATCGGCTTGGGATAACAGTACAAGTTGAACATAAACCATGGGATATATATGGGAAGTACATGTACATATACATGGGATATATATATATGGGAAGCTGGGAACCATGGCCCTATACCATGGGATATCTACTTACGCTATTGTTTCTCTATGCTACTAGTATTCAGCTATTTCTGTAATTGGCAATTCGCGTGATATAGTTTCTCACTCAGCTTACAAACCTCACGTTAAAATGCCAGCAACCTCATGAATATTATAGGAAACAATGCTGCCCATTCCACCAAAGCTTGCAATACGAGGGTTATCTCACATTAGTAGAGCCAGAGATTTTATCAGTGTTTCCTCTATCGATTCTCTTTTGTGTTGATTCTTTATCAGATCTCTCCTTTGTGCTATCATTTGTCACCTACTGTAATGATCTCCATAGTAAGGTCCACATTACTAGTAGTTCTGTGAACAGTAGACCTCACGCAGTATCTCATCCACAAGTACCTGATTGAAACTATAGACCTTATGGAAATACAGCAATAGACTGGCTTCTCCACACATCTGTGTAATCACTTGTCAGCTGATTTATGATGAATAATTCTATATTCTGATTTTTACTCTAATATTGACTTATGAAGGAGACTCCTTTTCCTTTTATACTAGTAGTTCTGTGAACAGTAGACCTCACGCAGTATTCTCATCCACAAGTACCTGATTGAAACTATAGACCTTATGGAAATACAGCAACAGACTGGCTTCTCCACACATCTGTGTAATCACTTGTCAGCTGATTTATGATGAATAATTTCATAGTCTGATTTTTACTCCAATATTGGCGTATGAAGGAAGCTGCTTTTTATTTTATATTGTCCTTGAAATGCAGAATTTTTTGAAACCTTGTATATCCTTGTATATACGTCGACGCGCAATTTAAAAAGGAACATACCTGTCAAATTTCATAAAAATCTATTACCGCGTTTCGCCGTAAATGCGCAACATATAAACATTCAAACATTAAGAGAAATGCCAAACCGTCGACTTGAATCTTAGACCTCACTTCGCTCGGTCAATAATTGATTATTGATTGCCAACATACCTAATGAATATTCTATAAAACAATGCTGCCCATTCCACACAAGCTCGCAATACGAGGGATATCTCACATTAATAGAGCAAAAGATTTTATCAGTGTTCCCTCTGTCGATTCTCTTTTGTGTTGATTCTTTATCAGATCTTTGCTTCCTGTTATCATTTGTCACCTTCTGTAATAATGTTGTGTATCAAGTTGGGATGATACTGCATCATATTGTGTTGATACTGTATTATGTTGTGGTTGTTCTTGTTCTATAGTAAGGTCCACGTTATAATGGCAGAGTTTGATCAACATTGGTATTGCTATCCTTGTCTATCATTCCACAAAGCAGGTAGCGAATGTATCAAATCATAGTGTTGTGTATCAAGTTGAGATGATACTTCATCATATTGTGTTGATACTGTATCATGTTGTGGTTGTTCTTGTTCTAAAGTGAAGTCCACGTTATAATGGCAGTGTTCGATTAGCAATGGTATTGCTATCCTTGTCTATCATTCAACGAAACGAATAGCGCTATTTCTGTCTCGCCTTGCTCTGATGCCAGATCTTCTTCCAACAATGTAGAATCAATGATCAATTAACAAAACATTTCATTCCAATTATGAAAATTCATTGAGAAATAAAATTTCCTGCTTAATAAAATATGATTGATTATTTTAAACGAGAATGAACAGTTAATATTACATCAATAAACCTGTATCAGCTACCGTCTATAGAAGGCATTGACAAGACAGAGGATCGGCAATGTTGTTCTCCCACCTTGCCATTATAACGTGGACCTCACTATAAAACCCTGATATGTTGACTTTTTGTATCAAATAGTTGACGGTTTTTGTATAAAGTTGGGTTAATTATTCCTCATTATGAGTTTGGACCTCAGTAATTGGGGTTTCAGTGAATATTACATCAATAAACTGTATCAGCAACCGTCTATTGGAGGCATTGACAAGACAGAGGATCGGCAACGTTGTTCTGCTATATTTCTCCACTGTAGAAGTCACTGTACTGAATGGAAGATTTGACTGTTATTATTATCTCCATTCCATCATTTTTTGACCATTCATCATTTCTTCCATCCTCATCATCGTTCTCCATCACCTCATCCTTCTCCTCCTCCTCCTCGTCGTCCTCCTATCCGACTCCTTCTCCCCCTCATCCTCCTCCTTCAAACCTCAGCATCTCTTCAAGATGCCAAAATATATAATAGTAGGGCCGCATAATATAATCTGTTATCTGACGGAATGACTAATGATGTACCATCTACCTCTAGCGCATCATCGTAACCCTTCAAAATGATTTTCAACTGTTTTATCATCAAATTTACAAGCATCTACGTCAAATCATCAGTCTTCTTCTGCTTCTTTTTCTTCTTCTTCTTCTTTTTCTTTTTCTTCTTCTTTTTTATGATAGATTATTCCATATCTTTTTCAGAGAGTCGACAATTATTTGTTGAAATACCGCCGATTCATGTAGTTACATCACAATATTATATTATCCCAGTTGATGTTTCTAGTCAAGGCGTTAGCCGAGCACTGCAAAAGACATTCACGTCCAAGTAACCTACATTATTCCTTGACATAATAGTCTAAAGAAGAATAATTGAGAAATAGAAAACATTACCAGCCTGTGCTGAAGCTACTACATGCATCCTATAAACATAACCTAGTTTACAAATTCCGAATCAGTAATTTTGTGGGAGTTGACAAAACCTGGAGCGCGCTAAAAGGCGGCAGTTTTGCTGTTCCAAATTCGGAACTAGGAAACATACTCGACTGTAAAGAAAACATATGATTTTATTAGAGTATAGTATGCTTTAATGAGGATCATATGTTTATTTGTTCTGCAAACAGCTGTTTACCGGATTAATTTCATCCATGAAGAGAGCTGGAATTGAATGACAAAAAAGTAATGTATATGCTTGAATATATTTTTAAAAATTACTCGAATGTAACCTAATCCAAGAGTTTAGCTTACCCTACTCTCCCTCTCTTTCAATCACTCTCCCTTTTTTTTCATATATATACAGTCAATAATTATTTTCTAGTCTATATTATGTAAATTCATCTATAATTTTGGTGTATTGTAAGCTAAGTGTATTGTATATAAGTGATAAAAGCCAGTATAATATTTTAAACTACATAATAAAGTACTCAATCTATCAATCTCCCTCTCACTCTCTCACGTACACTTTCTCCCTCTGACTCTCTCTCTCTCTCTCTTACTCCATCACCCTCTCTCTCTCTCTCTCTTACTCCATCACCCTCTCTCTCTCTCTCTCTCTCTAGTTTATGTAGATGCCTAACAATATAATTATCTATAGTTATTATATTACAAATTACTTTTTCATATCATATACAGTTCAATAATTATTTTCTTAGTCTATATTATGTGAATTCATCCATAATGTTGCTGTATTGTAAGCTATTTATTTGTTCATTTATTTATCATCAGTTGATATAATTACAAATCATATGAATATGATCGGGATAGAACAACAGGCATTAAAGCCCAAAACTATTCTGTTCCCAAATTTTGATAAATAATGAAAAAATGTCCGAAAAAATAGGTTATGTTCTCACTGAGAAATTTAAAGTTCGAAGTTTTGTCCAAGAATATATTAGCTATTGTAGTCTATATAAGCCAGTATATATTGTAATCTACATTAATAAAGTACTCAATCTATCAATCTCTCTCTCTCTCTCTCTCTTTTGGTAGAGAGTAGTGGGAGGATATTTTTAATATTCTTCCCAAGAATGGACATTGATATGTCCAAAGCCCGCCAATTTATGTACATGCATAAACAATATAATTATTATCTATAGTTATTATATTACAATTGCTTTTTCATATCATATACCGTTCAATAATTATTTTTTAGTCTATATTATGTTGATTCATCTATAATGTTGCTGTATGTAAGCTATTGTATACAAGTGTATAAGCCAGTATATATTGTTCTACATAAATAAGTACTCAATTCAATTCAATTCAATTCTTTATTCCAATACAAAAACAATGTACAATATAGAACAGAATAATAATTATGGAATAATATTTCCCCGCATGGACTGTTGATCCGTGCGCGGGGAAAGAGTACACAATCTATACAGGCAATACAAGTGCAAAAAAAAAAAAACAGTCAATAATTTATATTGATTCTGGCTTAACCTATAAATAAAAAAAAAATATGTTAAATCCTGTAATGTACAAAATACAAGCTGTATGTATGATGATTCACACAGCACAAGTACCGACTCAGAATACTTCATCTTCTTGTGAGCTATCTGAACTGACGATTTAACACCTTAAATAAAAGTACAATATAAAAGCAGAATATAAATAATTAAAATAAATAAGAGAGGCATGAAGGGCTTGGAATACAAAATCACAAACTAGTGAGGTTTGTGGTTGAGCATGTGCCAACTGCTTCGTGTCACCTATATGGCGACTCCAGCAGCGCCGCGGCGGCCACCCGCCGATTGAGCGGAGCCAAAAAAACCTACTCTCTTTTTGTAGGCGGCAGCACCAAGTTCTTCTGCATCTATAATTGTTTGTGGGAGGTTTCGATAAATCAAATGGGCAAGTAGAAGGGATTACTGTTCAGTGACGTTAAGGTTGATCTGGGAAAGTTATATCCGTAATTTATTCGGTGTCTGGTTTGATAATCATGTTGTAAGTTTGTAAAGATATTGGTTTTATTTGTTTTTATAAATGTGAGGATGGATTTCAAGTAAAGCTGGCGGATATCCAGTACCTGGAAATCGGAAAAGAGCTGGTCTGACGAGTATCTGACTGGTTTCTTTAGAATAATTTTTATAAGCGCTCTTTGCGTGACAGCCAGAGGCTCAAGCACAGCGGCCGAGGCACCGCCCCACGCCACTACACCATATTGAAGCAGCGACTGAACATACGCAAAATACACACTCCTGCACTGATCCGCAGCCAGCAACCATGCCAGCTGTGAGAAGGCATACAATAATTTCCTCAATTTCCGTTTAACATTGACAATGTGTGGGGACCAACTCATTTTGTGATCAATTGTTATTCCCAAGTAGCAATACTGCTCCACACGCTCAACCTCGTCACAGCCGCAGGCGGCCGACCGCAGATCACCACAGAGTGTATTGCAAGCCTTCTCAGCCCAGGATCGCCATCCTGTCTAAAGTATATAGGCAGAGACTTGGTTTTTCCGACATTCAATGATAGGGTGTTCTGGTCAAACCACCTTTTAACTTTTAGTAGGTCTGAGGAGGCCTGTTCATAGACTTCGTCCCAAGAACTTCCAGACGACACTAAAACAG
>NW_024094199.1:0-10659 GCF_014356525.2 Nilaparvata lugens
TTGAATACCCTTATAATCGATTTTATCGGGTTCTTTGAACCTTGAAGATTACTGAATAATTTTGTTAGGCGTTTTTGAAATTCGGGAGATGAGTTATAATGGAAAAACAAGTGGCAACCGTATATGGCTGCAATAAGTAGGGGCTGCCACTTGTAATGCGAAATTAGCATTATATGATGCCACTTGTTGAGGAAGATGTACATATATATATATATATTATATATATATATATATATATATATATATATATATATAATCTAGCATTCGTAAACTGTAGGATCTGGTCAAACTAACTTTCTGAGAAAGAACGGGAAACCAGTACCGATATTTTCACTATGTTTGTGGGATGCAATTATAGCGTATTGATGCCTAATTGTGTTTTGTAGTAAACTTTCGTGGAAGAGGGTGGCTCTGTGTCGGATATCGATGTTCTATCTTGTTCAGATAATCGATAGTTCGATTGTTCCGGAAGTGAGCCGAGTTTCCGGAAGTATAGAGTGCTTCCCTATTAGTAATAATTGATGGTGAGAAACAGAGTAGGATGGAAGTTATACTAGCAACTAACTATCAACTAGGATGAAGGTTTGAGATGTTAACCACTCACAAAGAAGTAGTGTTAAGATGCTAACAGCAATATAGAATTTGAAAAATAACCTACATATTTGGACAATAATTTGAGACAAAATTAGGAAATCGAAGAGTTTTAGGCAATAGCCTGACCCATACCATGATGATATCTTCTTATCCTATTTTACCTCTCAGGTTGTAGTTGATTTGTCAACCTTACTATTGGATATCTTCTTATCTGTTCTTCTTATCTTTATGGATTCATACAAGTACATAAATAAATAACAAGAGAAAAAAAAATAACGTTGTGCTATTCCTCTCCCAAAGTTAGATAAGGTTACACATAGTCCGAAATAGGTTAAGTCTTGTAGTTGATCACTTCACAACATTTTTAGCTCTTGATTATTTTCACAAAGTAAATTTTGAAATCAAGATGCATTAAAACCAAACATAGAAAAGAAATTTGAAAGAAAGAAAGAAAGAAATAGTTTATGTGAAATAATTTCACATTATTATTACGAGATAGAACGGTATCTCACATATTGGAGAAATAATTTTGAAGAACCAGTAAAAACAAACTCAATTCTGGAAACTCACTCATATAAATATTCATCAATATTCCACATCGAAACATAATTCCCTCTGATATCTCACAGTACATATTGTTCTGTAATCTTTTCTTGAAATTCCCTCTAAAGCACCGCACACACTCATCGATTTTTGTTCGTACGATATTTTTCCGTCTTTAAGAATTCTATCAGATTAAACGGAGCTTCACAAACATCAGCTGTTTGAAATAATCTGTCTAATTCGATAGAATTTATTAGGACGGCAAAATATCGTACGAACTAAAATCGATGTGTGTTTAGCTAGCCTTACGGCTGTGCAAAGGCTGAAAATAAACTTTCTACTCGTGATATTTTTCAAAGATTTTCGATTTGTATATCATCAAGCTATCAAAATGAAAAACTTTTCTCGGGAAAACATTTTCTTTCCTATCATTACTTTTTCAGATATGAGCGCCTAAAGTTTAATTTTTGGACAGAACATTCAAATCCAAATTCATTACCAAATCTGGTAAGAGATGAATCCATGAGATTCAGAGGATAGATTTTTCCATGGTATTCTAGATCATGAATCTAGTAAAACAAAAATTTTCTGAAAATATCTATTTTCAAGGTAGTTATTCAATTTACTAAAAATAAACAAAAATAACTGTTTGTTGAGTTATTTTTTTGTTATTTTTGGTAAATTGAATAACTTTTTCAAAATGGATATCTTTGAAAATTTTTGTTTTATTAGATCAACATACCATGAAGAATCCATCATCTAAATCTCATGGATTACAACTCATGTAGTTTCATTCTCAGGGGGGGGGGTTTAGTGTCACAATATATATATATTTATTATATATATATATATATATATATCTATATATATATATATATATATTATATAATATATATATATATATATATATATATATATATATGCTTATCCTACCTTAGACTCATTCTCGCACACAGGCATAATGCCTCTGCGAGAGTAAATATTTCTTAATATAATATTTGTATATCGCTGTCATTTTTGTGGTGCTGACATTGTCTTATTTTTATTGTAAAGTGTATCTTATTTCATGATGTAGGGTACCACTGTGATTGCTTGTACGACTTATGAAATAAATAACTTTTTGAATTGAATTTGAAAAGTTCTGTCCCAGAAATTCAAACTTCAGGCGCTCATATCTCAAAAAGTAATGATCGGACAAAAAATATTTTCCTGAGAAAAGTTTTTCATTTTGATAGCTTAATGATAGGAAAATCGAAAAACTTTGAAAAATATCACGAGTAGAAAGTTTTTTCTCAGCCTTTGCACAGCCTTAAATGGAAGGCTGAAACCTTTACAAACACCATCTGTTTGAAATCATCTGTCTAATTTAATAGAATTTATAAGGACGGCAAAATATCGTACGAACTAAATCGATGTGTGTTTAGCTAGCCTTACTGTACACTATGGAATAATCTCTCCTCAAATTTCCACTGGAATACTGTACATATGTGAGTAATCTCTTCTCGAAATTCCCACCCACTGTACATAGTCTATTGTGAAGTAATCCATTCTCAAAATTTCCCTCTGAGTTCCCTCTGACTACATTATGGGAGTAATCTCTTCTCAAAATAACTTGTAACTTGTAACCGCTTAGTTTATGGAGTAGTCCCTTCTAAACATAACTCACAAACATTTTCAATTCCTTCGCGTTGAGAGGCTGATCCCTAAATCGTGACTTGCACTAGGAGGGTGGCATTATCTGACATTCTAACATACGTGAGACAAACTCCTGAACAATCGCTCAAGGATTGCAGTAGTTTTGGAACATTACGAAACTTGAAGATCATGTGAGCACGTCGGAATTATCTTGTCAATGATTGTGGAATTATTTTGAATTGATGAAACATGATAGGAAAGAGGTTACAAGTTTTGATATCAATAATCTCAAATTCATTTAATTAACTTATATTTTCATTGATTAGTATTTTTCAATTAGTTATTATTGGAAAGTTTTCAAAACATGGTAATATGGTGTTATTCTACAAATAATAATTTCAAATATAGATTACATTGGATTATATTTCAATTGAATAAAAAAGAAGAGATATGAATATTCTCTCATGATGGTAGTATTGCTTATCATAATACCAATTGTGTAGAATCAGTTTGTAACAATTCAATAATACTATTATGGGTGAACAGTGGAAGTATGGGTTTGGAAGTCATTCTATCTTCAATTTCACAACATTATGACCACGCCTACATCAGCTATTTCCATTATCCCAAGATCTTATGACAACTCTACGATGAAATAATTGGAATTTGCATTTTTATTTATTATTATTTTATATTATTTTATATAATTTTTACAAGAAGCACTGATGGGAGAGAAAACTAAGGATACTCCTTGTACTATTTCTCTAAATTAGATAAAATTTAAAAGTCCGAAATGAGGTTATGATTCCACTTTTTTGAAATTTAGTTCTTTTCCACTCAAAAAAAACTAAAACTAAGAATTTTAATTTTGAAGGTTGAGAAACTGGATAGGAATCAAAAATATTACACTCAAATCACTGATAATTGAAACAAATTTCCAATGCAATTGATGGCTGGCCGTTATGACTTCGTATAAAATGAGCGCTGCTATCCGAGATTGTCAGTTTGGTGTAAGGGTAAGCATTCCTGAACGGCAATAGGAGGTACTGGGTTCGTTTCCCGGCTGATAAATATTTTTGTATAGTTACCTCATCGATTTCCATCTAGCTGTTACCCTGTTGTTATTATTCGCAGTAGCAAGGTCTTCAGGGTGATTTTACAGCATTCAATTGGGATTCTCGTTTGATAATAACTAGTAGTTCTGTGAAGTAGACCTCACGCAGTATTCTCATCCACAAGTACCTGATTGAAACTATGGACTTATGGTAATACAGCAATGAACTGGCTTCTCCACACATCTGTGTAATCACTTGTCAGCTGATTTATGATGAATAATTCTATACTCTGATTTTTACTCTAATATTGGCGTATGGAGGAGGTTCTTTTCCTTTCATATATCCTTGAATTGAAAAAATTTCCAAACCTTGTATGTACGTCGACGCGCAATTAAAAAGGAACATACCTGTTAATTTCATGGAAATCTATTACCGCGTTTCGCCGTTAAATGCGCAACATAAAAATAAATATAATATATAACCTAAACATTCAAACATTCAAACATTCAAACATTCAAACATTCAAACATTCAAACATTCAAACATTCAAGCATTCCAACATTCAAACATCAAACATTCAAACATTCAAACATTCAAACATTCAAACATTCAAACATTCAAACATTCAAACATTCAAACATTAACATTCAATATTCAAACATTCAAACATTCAAACATTCAAACATTCAAACATTCAAACATTCAAAATTCAAACATTCAAACATTCAAACATTCAAACATTCAAACATTCAAACATTCAAACATCAAACATTCAAACATTCAAACATTCAAACATTCAAACATTCAAACATTCAAACATTCAAAAATTCAAACAGTCCAACATTCAAACATTCAAACATTCAACATTCAAACATTTAAACATTAAGAGATTCTCTTACTTAGTCGACGATTTAGCATTAATTTTAATGCCAAATCGTCGACTTGAATCTTAGACCTCACTTCGCTCGGTCAATTAGCCATCTATAGACGGTAGCTGATAAAGGTTATTGATGTAATAACTAAAGAGACACACTGGGTGTTTTCACACCCAGGGATTTTTTCTTCTGTTCTGCAGTTGACAATAACAAACAGATGGAAATTTTGACCAGTCTAATAAGTTGTAGCAGTTTTCATTCAGCTACTCTCAACCACTTTCAGTCAGTAAAAGCATTCTACAAGGTCTCCACCTTATCTTGTTCTTCATTTGGGGTGTCTAACATCCCAAAGTGTCTTTTACGTAGGACTTTTCCAAATACTTTTATAACAAAGATTTACCTGTATTGACACTACGAATGTGGTATGGGATGATGATCATAGTGGAATAAATGCTATGATTCTCTACAACGTGAGGTTCAAACAATAAATGGAGAGACGTGAGTTTCTGATAAAGTTGTTGTTGGCAATGATCAAGCCATTCCTTCAAACCAGATTAGAAGCTCCAACTCAGGCGGAACATACCTACTTCTAAAATATTAGTATAAATATGATAAGCAGAGCTTTACTTTCGATTTCTGTATGACTTGGAACAAAAATTATTAAGAAATGATAGATGATGGGCTAAGTACTTGTTTTTCTCTATATTTTCAAAGAAACATGTGAACTGAATAGATTGGGGTGTTCACACCCCAGTGTGTCTACTGTGTTAGCATGAGTAGGGTGTCTCTGTAGGGTTGAATGGTCATTCTCGTTTAAAGTAATCAATTGTATTTTATCGAGCAGTTATAAGTAAGCAGTTCTTGTAAGAAATTATATTTTTTCAATAATTTCATAATAAATTTACATAATTAAGATGAAATATTTTGTTAATCAATTATCAATTCTACATTGTTAAAAAACGATCTGGCAACAGAGCAAAGCGAGAAAGAGATAGCGCTATCCGCTTGTTGAATGATAGACAAGATAGCATACATTGCTATTCAAACACTGCCATTATAACGTGAACCTCACTATAGCAAACGACATATCGATTATGGTTTTCGATTTTATTGAGTTATTGCAGAAAAATGCGATATTGAAGTGGGCAATTGGCCGTGACAAACACACGACAACTCCACTAATCCACACTGGGGGAACCGCTGTGCCATCAGTGAGGGATTTGCTAATAAACCGATCACACAAGCTGCTTTTTTGCCACCTCACTGATTTTGCCTCACTGAGCTCAGTGAGGCTGGGGTCTCCGAACCCCCTTCATACACCCTGATCATCCTTCTCCACCTCCTCCGACTACTCCTCCTTCTGTTCCTTCTTCATCGCATCTTCCGCCTCTTCCTGCTTCTCTTCCTCCTCATCATCATCTTCATCCATCTGCCTCTACCTCTTCTTTTTCCTTTTTCTCCTTTTAATCCTTCTGTTCCTCCTCCTTCTTCATCCTCTTTCTCCTCTCCATCCTTCTGTCTCCCTCTTCTCCTACCACTTCCTCCTATTTCCTAACCCTCTTTCCTCTCTTCCTCCTATTTTTCCTCTTCATCTTCTTTCTCCTCTTCTTTCTCATTGTCTTGTTTCTACTCTCAATCTTCTTCCTCCTCTCCCTTTTCTTCCTCTACATCATCCTTTTCCCACTCTTCCTCCTTTTCCTCCGTATCCTCCTGTTCTTCCTCTTCCTTCTCACCCATCACTTTCCCCTCTTCCACATCTCACTCCTCGTCCTCCTCTCCCTCCTCTTCCTCCTCTTCACCCCCTACTCCTCTTCCTCTTCTTCCTCCTATTCCTTCTCTTCTTCCTCTTCCCCCTCTTCCACCACTTCCACCTCATCACCATCTTCACCCTCTTCCACCTTTACCTCCTCTTCTTCCTCGTCTTTCTATTTATGCCCCTCGCCCTCCTCTTTCACCTCTTCCACCATATGCTCTTTCTTCCCCATAACCTCCTCTTCCATTTCTTCCTCCTCTTTCTCCTCTTCCTCCTATTTTTCCCCTCCTCTTCTACCACTTCCTCCACTTTTCCCTCTTGCTCCGTTTTTTCTTCTTCATCTTCTTGCTCCTCTTAATCTTCTTCCACCTCTCCCTTTTCTTCCTCTAAATCATTCTGTTTCCACTCTTCCTCCTCTCTCTTCTTCCTCATTTTCCTCCTTTTCTTCCTCTTCCTCCTGTTCTTTCTGTTCTTCCTCTCCCTTTACTTCCTCCTCTTTTCCATCTTCCTCCTCTTTCACCTCTTCCTCCTACTACTCCTCCTCCTCCCATTTCTCAACTCTCCACCACCTCCTACTTCTTCTCTTCTCTTTCTCCTCCTCCTCCTCAGCACAGGTAGTCAAGTGGCACTGTTTGCTCAACGAGTGTCTGATGATCATCCCACTCCTTCGTCACCACCTTCTCCTCTTTCTCCTTCTCCTCCTCCTCCTCCATCTCCTCCTCATAGGTGGCGAAGAGTAGTGAGGGGGCAGTGTTTGCTTTACGAGTGTCTGAGTCTTTTGTAGGTATAGGAACCTGGTTTGGCTTCATTGGGGGTTCCCCCAACGAACAAAGTGGCAGATTGTTTTCCTCAATCATGGCTGAATCTCTGTTTGTTTGTACTTGAAAGCTTCAGAGACTCCTACCAGGGTATAGGGATGATGTCAGAATTCATAACATATACGGTAAACACGAAAAAAGAAAGAAATTATAAAAAGATTTCTCTATACACACAACTCGTCCGTGGTATAGATACTCCAACCATCAAAAAGCTTTTAACTTCTTCTCGAAAACATGGACATATCCACAATTTTTTTCAAATAGTAGGAAGTTTTCTAATAGATTTGAGGTCCATAATTATTAAGTTGAATTTTGTCACGTTATTCTTTATATTTAAATAACGATTAGCCTCCTGCTTGGCATCAGTCGTAAAGCATGAGATTTGATATAATTAATATAATTAGGTCGTGGTTTTCTAATATTAAGTCTCTTAAAAAATCTTGATAGGCCTAGGTATGGGCTTCTCCTATAACTCTTGTAATTCAATAAAAATAATATATATAAATATGATACTTATACAATAGTGTTGAGGAATAATAAATAAATTGCACACCATAAACGTTCATACATATATTACACAAATATGCAAAAATAAATTGAGGCAAAAAATATATAAAGAGCGATAAAAAATATAATATAAAAATAGAACAATAATTGAAATCAATAAAATCACAGGCTAAACTTTATATTCTAGATTTATGGCACGAATCATTACCATGTGCCTTTATCTTAAAATCATATGCATTCTTTTGCATGTAGCTGCGATATGCGCTTGCTAATACTTGTCGACTTGGACAACTCAATTAAAAAATAGGTTCCTTAAAGATCAGCTTGATAAATTAGCCACTAATAATCCAAATATATATATATATTAAAATCTCTAGTACTTAGTAGATTTCTTTGTATCGAATATATATTTTTATCTCAGGTGCAAGATTCGGCACCTGACGGAATAGGTAGAGCCATTCATCTAGTGAATTAGAGCTATAATAAACTATCGCAAATTATATTGCAAAATTAATATCATATGCATATGTTTTAATAGCCTAGATTTTATACTTCTTTGATTTAATAGAAATTTCTGAAATATTGATCTATATTTTTCTTTCAATAAAATACCTTTATACTAATTTTACTTGCGCAAGTATTACTCTTATTAATTTCTTAATTTAATATAAAAACCCTTTCGGCGAGCTAGCTTTGATCATCAGATTAATTCGAAGCACTAGGGCGCCCATCACTAATTCAAATTTATCACTCACGTGTCGAAATCTTCTTGTAAGCCGCCGATGTCGATCCAACTCCATGTGGTCCTGGAATATGGTAGCCGGAATCGTCTCCTCCAAGGGGTATAAATTTAATTAAAAATGAAAATGACTTCTGCTTCACAATAGCATCACGAAGTCTTTTAAGAAATTAATAATTTAATTTAACTTTAACTTTTACAAAATCATTATCAAGGTACTATGCTCAAAAATATTTGGGGTCCTCTCCTGGTGGCATTTGGTTGCGAGTGCTGGTTCTCCTTTCTCAATTTTACAAATCTTATTTCCGACTTTCAAATTAACATAAAATTTGAATATCTTAGTCCTCCGCCATTTAGGTTCAAATAGATCTTACAAAAAATATCAAATATTGCTTATTGTACGATTAATAATTTCTTGCTTTCGAGCCATATCGATACATAGACTATACAACATTCAACATAGATTCCGAACATTATTAGAAATATAAATATTTGTTTGAATGGCCTACAATTGCCGCCTATTAACTGCCGTTTTACTATTGGTGCATGCAAATTTTATTCGGTATTCATGCGCCTGGTACCTCTTATTTCCTGAATACATTAAATTTTTTTATTTGGTTTATTTGTTATGCTCTTTACATGCTAGCTAATATTCTATACATTAATATAATCCATGCTACCTAATAATTAGCCACGTGATCAGTGTTTTTTTTCACATTGCACACTATTTGATTGCAATAGAGCTCTGCCAAGGGTTTTGGTCAGATTCTACTTTTCTCGATTTGATCGATCTCTAGGTCACCGATCCGTGAATACATGTACCTAACCTCAATCTTCAAATATTTTATATAATAATCTATTTATGAGCAATAATTCCTTCAAATCCTTTTTAGGTTTTTGTACCATTTAGCCAGAACAAGCTGAGCTATCTAATCTTAGCTATTATCTATTTGGCGATATTAGCCAGTTACTTTATTTTCAGACCTATTACTATTTCGGTTAGGGATTTTTATCTACCCAAATTCGATACTTACACGCGCCCCTGGGTTTGAATTCAAAATATTTGAGAATCACAATGTTTTTAATGAAAACCCACCCTCCCTTCATACATCGATATACACTATACTTTATTTATAATTATACTCCCATACTTCTATCACAGTTCGCTGACATATTTGCTGCATTTCCCTTATCCTTTATCAAATACAATAACAAATTCTCCTCCTCACACACATAAAATATCATAATATAAACTTCTAAACGCACTCCTCCTGACAACACTTAAATAGTAATTTTTGAAATCGCCGCTCGCAGGGTCGCCAACCTAACTACACACATTTCATGATTCTCACACTGATTCCTTTCAGACAATAATTTCGATTCACAAACTTCTGGGCTTATATCTTATAGTATTCTTAGGTCTTAATGTAATAATTTTCTATACATCAGGTACAATACTTTTCTTTTGCTAATGGCTCTTTGGTTTTTTGGTAGCTTGCATTCACTTTAGGTTTTTTTTTTGGTAACAAACGTGCATAACTAAGGTAATAAATATAAAACATATAATAAATGTACTACATTGATAAATATAATAAATAAAAAAAACAATATAAATACAATTTTGGGGTACCATACTTTTTATAATCATATGTTTACAGACATTACATATTTGATTTAGTTGGCTTTGCCCCTGGTCACTGGTTCTACGTTTCATCTGCTACATGTTCATCAGAATTTGCTGTCGAATTTCATAACTAACCTAATTGCTGCATTTTTTCCTTTCAAGGTAATTAACAATTTTTAAACATACTATCCCCGCTTGTGTCCTTTTTTATTGATGTAGCTAATTTAATTACATAATTAAAAATTAATCTTTTTCTTGTTGCAGCTTCTAACGGTGGAAGGAATTAAAACACTGGATTGTTGCCATGCGGTTCTATGCCAAGATTAATTTATTAAGGAAGGTCAGTAATTGGCTTGATAGTGGTGTTTTCTTTGATTGCTTATCGTATTTTTCAAATTCGATGATTTTCATGTAGAATTGTTGTGGTCTTCCCATATCTTTGACTTTCTGCTTGTAGCTATACTATAGGCCGGTTGGGTTATCTGCTGTCCGGTTTAATTGTTGAGGCTGTCCTAT
>NW_024094200.1:0-12161 GCF_014356525.2 Nilaparvata lugens
TCCGGGGATTGCCGAGTCGTGGATCCTTCATCACGACAATGCTCCGTCGCACACCTGCCTGCTCGTCCCGAGCAGTTGGCCAAACAGTCGAGGGTAACGTTGCCACATCCTCCTTACAGCCCGGATATATGGCACCACCGACTTGTTTTTGTTCCCAAGATAGGGAGACAACTTAAGGGGACGCGGTTCTGGACTCTGGAAAACGTTCAACGTGCTACGACGAGGGCTCTAGACAGCATAGAGGTTGCCGACTTCCAGGGAGCGTTCAGGGATTGGAAAATCCGGTATTAGCGTGTTATCGACTCCATGGGACTACTTGAAGATTTCTAAAGAAAAATTGTACATATTTTGCCAATAGAAAATTTCCTGAGGTCAGTCCGGTTACTTATTATAAAGACCCTGTATGTGCAAAATTTTAAGTTAATCAGTCCATTAGCTCAGATGTGATGATGCGTCATTCGTGAATTTCTTACCCTGTACGTGTATAAGCCAGTTCTTTACTTTATTATATTATAGATTACATACATGTTTGAACAACTATGGTATCATCTTCAATGTATATTAGTACTCTGAAGAAAGACAGACAAGGTTAGCATGTACCTTAGAAATAGGTTACAACTTTGTATTGCAGGATGTGCTTTGTTGAATAAATATTATCTTATCTTAATTTATGTTATCTAGGTACAAGGGCAGTGGCAAAGATACAGTCAGCTCTACAATTTTCATTCAACTAGTGGGCGAAGCTAGGCCGTGTGAATGCAACAACCGATCGACGGTGTGCGATATAGAGACGGGACATTGTTTGGTAAGTTTTGAACCGTCAAAATTCATCTTAATTAGGACTAAATTTATTATTAGCTAGAAGTTTTGTTCCTATAGGCTCAAGATTAGGATGTAATCACATTGAATGCGTATATGTGTAAGTGCAAGCTTGGGTCTGCATCACCAAGCGTGCAGATAAGAAACAAAATGTGGAAAGAGCAATGGGAACACTCCCAAAGAGCTACATGCAAGTCACAATGTTTTTCAATGACACTTTTCAAATTTTGTTTATTGGCTCATGCAAGAATGATAATAATATCGAGTGGCTCAGGTCTGGTGTCAGAGTTTTCAGGTCGCAACTGATCAATTTCAGGGCCTCTGATGTGACCTAAGGATTGCTTTTTAGGCAGCCGGGACCGACTAGTTAACGTGTCCATCCAAACCCGGCGGTGGCCGGATGAATATCTGGCTTATGCATGATCTGACATGCTATTGCACGTATATTTATTCAATGTGTTCACACCCTTAGAGACAATATTGTCATATTATGAAATAAAATAAATTAATTTTCTTTTGCAAAAGAACTGTTCGGACTCGACGGGAGGCGCGCAATGCGAACGATGCGCGGACGGCCATTACGGTTCCTCGGACGGTGACGTGCCGTGCCGTCCGTGTCCGTGTCCGGCTGCGAATCGCAACCGGCCGTCAGCTGTGACGTCAACGAAAACGAGCCTTCACTTACAAAGTGCCACTGTCAAGAGGGATATACTGGCAAACGCTGCGAGAGGTATTTACGAATTCAAGTAAACTAGACTAAGCCCCAGTTGCACGTACGTCGGTTAACGTTTAATCACGATAAAATTCTATACTTCAATCGAGATTAGCGCTACCGATGCATTTTGGTTGCACAAAACAGAAATTTCAAGCGATAACGCCGATTAAACTAACCTGTGTAAAAATTTTAATTCTGATTATTTGGCACCATTTCAACGGCGATTAGCTGAAATGGAGAAAATTTGGTTGCACGAAGGTAAAAATCGAAAAATGACGCCGGTTAAACTAATCTAACATTAAACTAACAGGCCATTCACGGGGAATTAAATCCAACTAACGCCGATTAGGTACCTACTGATAGCTGTCTTCCAATTAGTTTTTGGTAAAAAAAAACTACAAAATTCAAAGTATGATTCAATTCAATTCAATTCAATTCAGTTTATTTCCAAAAAACATAATACACGAATAAGAATACAATATACAACATATTTTGGAATCCCCCTACTAGACTATCATCTGTGTGTAGGGGGGGAGTTCCACTTTATGCATAATAAGCTTAATCTGCTCATAGAAGTAATGAGCTAAATATATGAATGAATTTCATCCGTTAATAAAACAGAGAAGTGTATCTAGCTGATATTAGCATTCAAAATTAAATTCTGATTTTGAGGTTAGTTTTCGATCTGGTTCGTCTGCAGACGTCTTCTTGACTCTAGCGACAGACAGAACTTTTTTATGGCGCATGTCTAATGACTGGTCACCGCTTTAATAACATAACTTCAATTTTGTGCCATTTATTCAGAATAATAACATCTGTCGGTTAAATTACAGTGTTGCCAGATTGTGAAACCGTTAAAATCTTGGTTAGTTGACGGGAAAACTTAATCGGGATTAAAAACTAACCGATGTTTGTGGAACAGAAATGAATTCGTAAAACTAAAGCTGATTTGTTAATCAGCGTTAATTTCCATATTCAATAGACGTACGTGCAACTGGCCCTTAAGGCGCCAATTTAATTTACGTCAAGGAAAACTCAGAAAAATTTTCCATTCATGAAGACTTCCATGCATATAATACCAGGAACAGTAGGAACATTGTTGCACCACGAATTAGACTTACTAAAACTATGAGAAGCCATACTTACAGTGTATATTGTATAATAAACTGCCTCAAACAACCAGGAATCTGCCTCCAAACAAATTTAAAAAAGTTATATCATAGAGAAACAATAGCATAAGTAGATATCCCATGGTATAGGGCGTTTATGTCGCAACTCTTACTGTTATTTCAAGTCCATAGTTTATGTAGTTGTTTCCCGTGAAGCTTATGACACTGGTAGTCTCTCATATTGTGCCGTTCATACACTCTCATCCAACAAAACTGTAAAATTCGACAATAATCAACAGTAATCGGCTTGAGATAACAGTAAAAGTTGCGACATAAACGCCCTATACCATGGGATAACTTCTTACGCTATTGTTTCTCTTTGGTAAAACTTATGGTTAATGTTCATATTCAACAGACGTACGTGCAACTGGCCCTTAAGACGCAAATTTAATTTACGTCATTGAGAACTCAGAAAAATTTCCCATTCATGAAGACTTCCATGCATATAATACCAGGAACAGTAGAAACATTGTAGCACCACAATAAAACTAAGAGAAGCCATACTCACAAACAGTGTATATTGTATAATAAACTGCCTCAAACAACCAGGATTCTGCCTCCAAACAAATTTAAGAAAGTTATATACAGTTATCTTGAAAATAATCTCTTTTACTCACTTGATGAATATCTGAATACCTAAATTGAATGTAATATAGATATGCTTTATCATGTATGATTTTCTGTCCAATTTTGTGTAGCCTACTTTTAAAATGTATATATTATGAATTGCCTGATGCTATAATTATAGCCTGATGTTGCCTGATGCTATAATTGTAGCCTGATGGTTAATAAAACGAATCTTGAATCTTAAAGTTTTTAAAATTATCCATCCAACTCAAACGTTAAATTTATAGGGAGCTTATTATAGAATTCGCAGCCTTAAAAGTCAGGCTCACTCTCAAAAAGCTCTCGCCTATACGGCTGAATAGCAACGTTTTCTCTGCCTCTAGTGTTCCAATAAGTGGATGGATAAATTATGATTCTCTCAAAGTGATCCCATATTTCAATTGCTAATTATTATTGTAATTGTATATTTCAATTTATACTTTTTTTTCATCCTTCAAGTTATGAACTCAAATATCTTGGTTTTATCTGATAGTCTAATATTATATATATATTATAATATCTATAATCATCTTAATATCTTCAACTCTATGACATTTTTTATAACAAAATAGAAGTGAATCGCCCAGTTATCTACTTCAAGACTCAACCTATTTCGGGCTATGTATTACCTTATCCAAATTTGGAAGAGCAATAGTAAAAGGTTACCTTTATTTTTCTCTCGCTATCATTTTGATGATGTATGGATAAGACACATTGATAGTTTTTGTAGAAAATTGAGACATTTCATATATAAGTTTCATAAATTGAGCGGTCTTGGGGATGCGAATATAGTGAAATTGGTGTACTCGGCATATGCTCAATCAATTTTCCAGTATGGATCAGGGTGTGGGGTGGTGCCTTGGATACGCACATGAACAAGATTCTCGTATTGCAAAGACGAGAAATAAAAGCCGCTCTTGGCCGTCTCAGGACGCTACCCAACAAATCTTCTGTTTGTTGAGTTCCCCGTGCTAACGGTAAAGCAGTTCTATATAAAAAATTTAATACTGTACCTGAATAAATGTAAAAAATATTTAAATCATACATAATGTCATACAACTTCCGAGCACAACCGATCTATACTAGTAGTTCTGTGAACAGTAGACCTCGCGCTCAGTGAGTTACATTGACCTGTTGTTATGTTTTCTCAAAAATTAATAAATAATTTATCAATTGAAAATGCCTAGAAAAAATTCTAAATAAACATACAGCTTTCTGTCCTATATCGTACCGTGACGTGTCGTCCCGGAATGTGAGTGTGAGCGCTGTTATCAGGTCTGGCTGCAACTGTCTACAACGTTGATGGAAAGATACATTTTCAAGATGTTCGATGTTTTTGAACGGGTAGTATTATAGTCCACTAGACAGCTGATTTATGATGGATAATTCTATAGTCTGATTTTTACGGTAATATGGCGTATGAAGGAGGCTCCTTTTTCCTTTTATATTATCCTTGAAGTGCAAAATTTCCAAAAAAACCTTGTATATACGTCGACGCGCAATTTAAAAAGGAACTACCTGTCATATTTCATGAAAATCTATCACCGCGTTTCGCCGTAAATGCGCAACATAAAAACATTTAAACATTCAAACATTAAGAGAAATGCCAAACCGTCGACTTGAATCTTAGACCTCACTTCGCTCGGTCAATTATAAATAGAACTGACTTAACTGTTTGCCGAAGACAATTCACTTACATCAGCAATAAACTTATTAACTTGGCACCTTAACACTTTCTAGTAAGACATATTAATAAGTCATCCATTAGAAATATAGTTGAATGGATAAAATCTGTTAATGTATCTCACCTCTTTCATAATTGATATCCTTATCTTTTGTCACCTCCTTATAGATTTTTAGTTTTAATTTAGGTATTTTTTCCTAAAGCACTCCTTTTGTTTATTATTATTACTAGCAGGTAACCCGTGCTTCGCAAGGGTCTTTCTTAAAACTTGACGTAATGAAATCTAGAAGTATTCAAAATAGGCCTATAAGAATCCTCGATGATAAGAATTTATATGCTGCATTTCAAGTAAATCAGTATGACCACCTTTCATTAAAAAAAGAAGTTGGATTCAAAATGGCGGAAAAAATTGGGTGGTGACGGAAAACCTGTTTTTATCATTCGAAAAGGATCCCCAATCATACCTATCTTCTAATTTCCTTTTAAGAGAAATCTTCCACACAACTGGAAGCATGATAAATAATTAAAAACTTGACAAACTGAAAACTTGATGTAATCAAATCTTGAAGAATTAAAATTGGTCTCTAACCGCCCTCGGTTAAGCAAGAATCTATATGCAAAATTTCAAGTTATCAGTCCAGTAGTTCTGACGTTATAATGCGTCAAACATAATTTCCTATACTTTACACCTGTATAGGCTATGTTTATAATCCAGTTCTTTCTTTTTTATAGTATAGAAGATGATACATGGATGGATGATCATGTTATTTTACTAAAAGATCATGTTTATTTACTAAAGATACCCACAAAACTCATTTTCATTTGAAGATATAAAAGGTGCATATTACCTAATTTTTTTGCTCAGCTTGCCAAAATACCCCTCATTCCAATATAAAATTTTCGACTGACTGTACAGTTAGTCAGTCATTCTATCAGGGCTCGAATATTTTGAAATTTTAATTAAATAAAAATGGAAGAATATTATTTCTCTATGTAGATAACAACACCTTCATTGAAATACATATTAACTGCATGCGTTTTCATATTGCCGATACAGCATTGATGAAACTGTGGACGTTTATTTAGCACTTTGTCTCAAAAATTGTTCTAGATCAAAAATAAATAATCCATGCCATGTGTAGGACTAAACATTGCATCAGGAAAACGAAGTTTCAAAACTATGTTTTTCAGGTAGAAAGCAATATAGAAACAGATGTTCCTTTTTTAATTTCGACCATATGATTTGGTGATTTTTTAATGAAATCGAATGTACCATTAATGAAATTTAAACATTAATTCTGAAAAATCTAGAAGGAAAATTAAATTTGGGCTTCCAGGTGTACGAGATTGATATTTTAAGAATCTATGTGCAAAATTTGGAGATCTAAATCATTCCCGTTTTTCCGGTATGCAATCCACAAGTTGACATGTTTTGATGCGAAAAAAACGAACACCAAACACACGAACAAACACAACCCTACTATCTCTTATTATATAGATTTTCTTTATTTATTTAAATTTTGAGAAGAATTATTATTTATCTCATGTTTATGTTTAAATTAAGTTTTAATGTGTTTTTGTTTTGAAAAATTGTATTGTATTATGGCAAATAAAGAATTGAGTTTGAATAAAGAAAGAATGTGTGTTTATAGATGCAGCTACGGCTGGTACGGGTACCCGCTGGAGCGAGATGGCGCGTGCGTGCGCTGTGAATGCAACATGTATGGTAGTGTGAGTGACGAGTGTGACGAGGAGACGGGCCAATGCAACTGTAGGCCAGGCATCACTGCCAGGGACTGCAGCCAATGCCAGCCCAGGCAATACTCACGCCCAAAGGATGCACTTGGGTGTACATCTAGTACAAGTAGATCACTAATCTTGGTCCCATCATATTACTAATATAAAATCCATCTGCTGTACTAATATGAGGAAGTTCTACTTTTTGAATAAATTTCTCCCTATGAGTGTATTGAGGCAACTATATTTTGCACTTGTAGATTAAAAAATCAGCTACGGTATAAAATGTTGGGGCTCCACTTACATTAGTCACTTGAAGCCCTTAATAACTATACAAAAATCCATAGTTCGTGCCATCAAGAAGGAGGGTAGATATGAACATTCTTTTTCGCCCCACTGGATGTAATGTGCTGGTTTTCGTGCGTCATATGGAGGTCGAAAATGATTGTTTTCTGACCAGGCCGGTAAAAGTTTTACGGCCCTAGGGCTGTAAAATTTTCTTCAAATTCATACCATGGATAGCTATTTATAAGCCCTATCAACTGAAATGAGTCTCATTTCTGGGAAAAATTTCAGGAGATCCGTAATATTCTTGAGAAAAATGGCGGATAATGACTAAAAAGCCATGTTATTCACGGTTTTCTCGAAAACGGCTCCAACGATTTTCTTCAAATTTATACCTGGATAGCTATTTATAAGCCCTATCAACTGACCCGAGTCTCATTTCTGGGAAAATTGCAGGAGCTCCGTAATATTCTTGAGAGAAATGGCGGATAATTATAAAAAATCATGTTTTTCGTGTAAAAAATAACTTGACCGATTTTTTTCAAATTCATCCCCTGTATAGTTATTTATCAGCTCTAACCACTGGCATGAGTCTTCTTTCTGGGAAACTAATGGGGGGGTCCACCCCATCCTTGAGAAATAAACTTAGTAACCTCCTTCTCATGCATGAGGTAGGTAGGTAGCGCAGTTCATAAAAAGAACACATAGTCGAGTTATTTCATCTGTAGAACAGCTGTTTTGACGACTTTAAAAAATGACTACTAAAAAAATCATCGAATTTCACAGTTTACACAAAGGAAAAGTACTCTGAAACAATTATATATACACATATACAGAAGTCTGATCATAGTTTCAAATATGAGCAAGGAAAGTTGTGTGAGTGTACCACACCAGATTTTTCTATCAAATTCACAAATTAGTCCTGATTTAGCATGTTCGAATTCGGCTGAGTTATTGTTTAATAAATTAGACTTCATAATTATTGTACTTCATAATAGTAAACTTATACTCTAATATGGTGAGCTGTATGATTTTTTTTCTCATAATTTGTAAATATTTTAATTGGATTGAATAAATTTGAATTTGAAAAAAATCTGCGAATAGTAGAACTCGCGCAGTTACAAGCCACAGCCTCCTCTAATACTGTCCATCATAGTAAATTCTGTCTGTCCTGTTGTGTCGGCGATATACCGGTATGAAAACGGCCAATGACTCACTGCGTTGATTATCAACAATGCTAATCATCACCAAAAGCTAATCTCCAAGACATACTGTCAACTGGTCAGCCGCGTTGACAGCAGAAAAAGGTCGAGAGAAAAATACTATGTTACATTGTGTGCGTTCTGAGTACAGTAAATTGTTTCAGTTCCAATCGTAAATTGTTCCATCACGTGACTAGTGCAAAATGTTCCCATGGAACGCCATTTCAAAATCTTTGGTTCAAGCTTTGGTGCGCACTTATAAACTTGATTTGCACCAAAATGTGTCGTTTACTAGCTGCTATGAATATAGAAAGGCTGTTTTACAAACTTACCGGCTAAAAAGTGTGCTTTCTTTCATTCTTACTCTCAAATTTTCTATAGAGAAACAATCATTTAATGAATGGTTATCAAACATCATTTGTTGGTTATGTATTCTATGGCTATGCTATGGTAAACAACAAGTTTAGCGCATGCGTAGAGAAGCAAGCAGACTACAATATTCAATCGACCAATGAGAGCTTGATAGTTTGAACTGTAACAATTTACCAGGCTTCGACTGTGGGGCAGGACTTTGTACTGGAACTGGTTTCTGGTACAGAATCTGTAAAAATTCTTCCCATGGGACGCGGAACTTTTACCTGGTAAATTGTGAATTGGACAATTTACCACATTCTATGTACCCAGAACGGACTCATAATGTGTTATTAATTGCATGCAATCGACAGCTGATGATTAAGCCTTAGACAGTTCTATAACTGGTCCAGGATTAATCATGGAAAATAATGATTCTCTCAAAGTGATCCCATATTTCAATTGCTAAGTATTATTGTAATTGTATATTTCAATTATACTTTTTTTTCATCCTTCAAGTTATGAACTCAAATATCTTGGTTTATCTGATAGTCTATATTATATATATATTATAATATCTATAATCATCTTAATATCTTCAACTCTATGACATTTTTTATAACAAAATAGAAGTGAATCGCCCAGTTATCTACTTCAAGACTCAACCTATTTCGGGCTATGTATTACCTTATCAAATTGGAAGAGCAATAGTAAAAGGTTACCTTTATTTTTCTCTCGCTATCATTTGATGATGTATGGATAAGACACATTGTAGTTTTGTAAAAATTGAGACATTTCATATATAAGTTTCATAATTGAGCGGTCTCGGGGATGCGAATATAGTGAAATTGGTGTACTCGGCATATGCTCAATCAATTTTCCAGTATGGATCAGGGTGTGGGGTGGTGCCTTGGATACGCACATGAACAAGATTCTCGTATTGCAAAGACGAGAAATAAAAGCCGCTCTTGGCCGTCTCAGACGCTACCCAACAAATCTTCTGTTTGTTGAGTTCCCCGTGCTAACGGTAAAGCAGTTCTATATAAAAAATTTAATACTGTACCTGAATAAATGTAAAAAATATTTAAATCATACATAATGTCATACAACTTCCGAGCACAACCGAGCTATACTAGTAGTTCTGTGAACAGTAGACCTCGCGCCTCAGTGAGTTACATTGACCTGTTGTTATGTTTCTCAAAAAATTAATAAATAATTTATCAATTAAAAATGCCTAGAAAAAATTCTAATAAACATAGAGCTTTCTGTCCTATATCGTACCGTGACGTGTCTCCCGGAATGTGAGTGTGAGCGCTGTTATCAGGTCTGGCTGCAACTGTCTACAACGTTGATGGAAAGATACATTTTCAAGATGTTCGATGTTTTGAACGGGTAGTATTATAGTCCACTAGACAGCTGATTTATGATGATAATTCTATAGTCTGATTTTTACGGTAATATTGGCGTATGAAGGAGGCTCCTTTTTCCTTTTATATTATCCTTGAAGTGCAAAATTTCCAAAAAAAACCTTGTATATACGTCGACGCGCAATTTAAAAAGGAACATACCTGTCATATTTCATGAAATCTATCACCGCGTTTCGCCGTAAATGCGCAACATAAAAAAATTTAAACATTCAAACATTAAGAGAAATGCCAAACCGTCGACTTGAATCTTAGACCTCACTTCGCTCGGTCAATTATAAATAGAACTAACTTAACTGTTTGCCGAAGACAATAATTCACTTACATCAGCAATAAACTTATTAACTTGGTACCTCAACACTTTCTAGTAAGACGTATTATAAGTCATCCATTGAAATATAGTTGAATGGATAAAATTGTTAATGTATCTCACCCTTTCATAATGATATCCTTATCTTTTGTCACTCCTTATAGATTTTAGTTTTAATTAGGTATTTTTTCCTAAAGCACTCCTTTTGTTTATAATTACTAGCAGGTAACCCGTGCTTCGCAAGGGTCTTTCTTAAAACTTGACGTAATGAAATCTAGAAGTATTCAAAATAGGCCTATAAGAATCCTCGATGATTAAGAATTATATGCTGCATTTCAAGTAAATCAGTATGACCACCTTTCATTAAAAAGAAGTTGGATTCAAAATGGCGGAAAAAATTGGTGGTGACGGAAAACCTGTTTTTATCATTCGAAAAGGATCCCCAATCATACCTATCTTCTAATTTCCTTTTAAGAGAAATCTTCCACAAAACTGGAAGCATGATAAATAATTAAAAACTTGACAAACTGAAAACTTGATGTAATCAAATCTTGAAGAATTAAAATTGGTCTCTAACCGCCCTCGGTTAAGCAAGAATCTATATGCAAAATTTCAAGTTAATCAGTCCAGTAGTTCTGACGTTATAATGCGTCAAACATAATTTCCCTATACTTTACACCTGTATAGGCTATGTTTATAATCCAGTTCTTTTCCTTATTATAGTATAGAAGATGATACATGGATGGATGATCATGTTATTTTACTAAAAGATCATTGTTATTTTACTAAAGATACCACAAAAACTCATTTTCATTTGAAGATATAAAAGGTGCATATTACCTAATTTTTTGCTCAGCTTGCCAAATACCCCTCATTCCAATATTAAAATTTTCGACTGACTGTACAGTAGCAGTCATTCTATCAGGGCTCGAATAATTTGAAATTTTAATTAAATAAAAATGGAAGAATAATTTCTCTATGTAGATAACAACACCTTCATTGAAATACATATTAACTGCATGCGTTTTCATATTGCCGATACAGCATTGATGAAACTGTGGACGTTTATTAGCACTTTGTCTCAAAAATTTCTAGATCAAAAATAAATAATCCATGCCATGTGTAGGACTAAACATTGCATCAGGAAAACGAAGTTTCAAAACTATGTTTTTCAGGTAGAAAGCAATATAGAAACAGATGTTCCTTTTTTAATTTCGACCATATGATTTGGTGATTTTTTAATGAAATCGAATGTACCATTAATGAAATTAAACATTAATTCTGAAAATCTAGAAGGAAAATTAAATTTGGGCTTCCAGGTGTACGAGATTGATATTTTAAGAATCTATGTGCAAAATTTGGAGATCTAAATCATTCCCGTTTTTCCGGTATGCAATCCACAAGTTGACATGTTTTGATGCGAAAAAAAAACGAAACACAACACACACGAACAAACACAACCCTACTATCTCTTATTATATAGATTTTCTTTTATTATTTAAATTTTGAGAAGAATTATTATTTATCTCATGTTTATGTTTAAATTAAGTTTGGTGTTTTTGTTTTGAAAAATTGTATTGTATTATGGCAAATAAAGAATTGAGTTTGAATAAAGAAAGAATGTGTGTTTATAGATGCAGCTACGGCTGGTACGGGTACCCGCTGGAGCGAGATGGCGCGTGCGTGCGCTGTGAATGCAACATGTATGGTAGTGTGAGTGGACGAGGTGACGAGGAGACGGGCCAATGCAACTGTAGGCCAGGCATCACTGCCAGGGACTGCAGCCAATGCCAGCCCAGGCAATATACTCACGCCCAAAGGATGCACTTGTGAGTGATACATCTTAGTACAAGTAGATC
>NW_024094201.1:0-9273 GCF_014356525.2 Nilaparvata lugens
TAATTGACTCCTATCACAAATGAAAAATAAAGATAATGGTGATTGGGTTTTCTAACTTTCTAACAATCTCTCTCTTATTTGTGATTCATTCAAATAATATACTCGTAGTTCTGTGAACAGTAGACCTCACGCAGTATCTCATCCACAAGTACCTGATTGAAACTATAGACCTTAATATGGAAATACAGCAATAGACTGGCTTCTCCACACATCTGTGTAATAATAATAATAATAATAATATAATAATTTATAAATGGAGACAACAGGATAAAACCATTTTGCCTCCTTCACACCATACAATTTTTAAACACATTATACAATTTGGAATACAAGAAGATAAAAAAGAAGAAATATACAATTATGAAAGAATACAAATAATCATTGAAGTAATCGTAAACAATAAATTGATTATAAGAATAATTATTAAACAAAATAGAATCAAGTAATAAAGAGAAATAAGAAAGAGAAAAAAAAGAAGAAGAAAGAATGAAGAGAGAAAGGATTTCTGTGTAAAATCAAGAATGAATAATCAAATTAATAATAATAGAAATTTTATAAAATTAGTACACCAATCACAAAAAGACAGATCACATGCTACCCAACCAAGTTATATGAGATCTTACGTAATCACTTGTCAGCTGATTTATGAAATAATTCTAGTCTGATTTATACTCTAATATTGGCGTATCAAGGAGGCTCATTTTCCCTTTTCTATTATTATCCTTGAAATGCAAAATTTTCAAAAACCTTGTATATACGTCGACGCGCAATTAAAAAAGGAACATACCTGTCAAATTTCATGAAAATCTATTACCCCGTTTCGCCGTGAATGCGCAACATATAAACATATAAACATTCAAACATTTAAACAGTAAGAGAAATTCCAAACCGTCGATTTGGATCTTAGACCTCACTTCGCTCGGTCAATGAAGTTTTGATAATTAATTGACTCCTATCACAAATGAAAATAAAGATAATGGTGATTGGGTTTTCTAACGTTCTAACAATCTTCTCTCTTATCTGTGATTCATTCAAATAATCTACAACACTCTTCATCAAATTTCAGCACGGTCTTGTCACAACAATTTTTCCACGTCACCAAAAAATCCCTCCAATTAATATCTCTCAGTTTTTAACCAATAATCTCCGCTTTCAGCCAGGAAGCCTTTGCCTGTGACGTCACACGATTTTTCAGGCACGTGTCGTATGACATACGTGTCACATGACACGTGTATCATGCATCATACATGTCTAATAACTCATGCAACACGAGATTCCATCTCCACGGTGGAATAAACGCTGTTCCGTAATTTATGACACATCCATGTAGGCTAACTCATTCGTGCCAACAACGTTTTGGAGCCATGAAAAAATTCCCGATAAGCCGAAATACTAGTTGAGTATTGACAGCAACACTGGTGTCCTTGTATAGATATATTATGTATTCAGAGTATCCTCAAATACACGTGATACTTCAAAGCTTAGAGCTCAGTAGGGATTCCAATATTCATTGAATAAATTAGTGTACTTTGGCCATCTGACACAGCCTGTTACTATGATTATGTTTCTAAGAACACCATTACACAGTTATGCTCATATATCTGATCATAGATTCTAATGAAGTATTTTAACAGGGCTACTGAAAATAGTTGTTCACTGAAAATAGTAGTTGATTTTGGTGGGAAACTTCAAAGTGGCATGAAGCTTTAACTAGATGTACATTATTTTGCCATCCTTATAAACTTTACGAGATCGAATGGAACCTGAAAAAACACATGATACACATTATGCAGGGGGGTGAAAAGTCCGAGAACGGCTTAATATCTCATACACAAAGGTAATTTGATAGTGAGTGTGATTGGGGATCCTACTGAAATTGAAAATACTACTTTACTATGACTTCAAAAATCTAGTCCGCCATCTTGGATCCACCATTTTTAATCCAACTTTATTTTTTAAATAGGAAGGAGGTCATGCGATACATGATTTCGATACGGAATTTCAAGAGAAAATGAATGGCGAAAAATGCACATCGACATCTCAAACCGTTTAGAAGATATTCACATTATTGATCAATACATTAATAAGAATAGTGATACATTCAACTTAAGGAATAATCCATATAATTTGCGTCCCTCCAATCCATTACAATTTGATATTGACTTTACCAGCTCAAGTGTATGTAGACGTCAGTTTGAATATCAGTGTTACTTGTTTATAAATAAAGTCCCAACTGATTTCATTATTAATAGAATTACAAAATCCATAATGAATCTTATACTGGATTGGATTAGGATAAATGTTTATTTTAAATTATCTATATCCATTATGTAGTGTTTCATTCTTATGTTATAAATTTTTAAAAATTATTGTCATGGCTTCCTTGAATTGTCTTTTTGAGTTTGTGACTTGCTTGTGATTTTGTTACTTTGTCTTATCGTTTGTAAGTATTGAGATGTGACCTGGTTTCCATAATTTGAGTTATTCTAGTGGTTTGAATAAGCTCTTTTTCTTTCTATTGACATGTTTACTGTACCTAGTTGTTCGAACTCACTGCCGGCGCACAAGTTTTCTTTGCCGGTAGTGCCTTTGTAAGTTAGAATATTTATTTTGCCAATCTGTATTATTTTATGGCAAATGAATGAACTTGAATTTGAATTTGAATTTGAATACTTTTCAAAGCAGAGAGGACAGAAAAACGTATGAGAACGGCTCAGTATCTCATAAAGAAATGTGATGTCACGGTGGGTGTGATTGAGGATCCTACTAAATTGAAAATACTACTTTACTATGACTTTAAAAAAGTGATCCGCCATTTTGAATGTAAATTTATTTTTCAAATAGGAAGGTGGTCAAGCGATGCATGATTTAAAAATGTAATTCCAAGACAAAATGAATGGCGAAAACCGCAAGTCGATGTCTCGAACAGTTTGGAAGTTATTAACATTATGAATCAATACCACTTATTTATTCAATTTCTGATTTGCATGGTTATTGATTTATAATGTGAATATCTTCGAACGGTTTGAGATATCGATGTGCCATTCATTTTGTCTTGGAATTGCGTTTGTTAATTATGTCTTCCAATTTTTTGTAGTATGACTAGGCTACTACATTATTTTCAATGAGCCAAATTAGCTCATAGTGCACCTGTTGAAGCCCTCTATTGGAAAACTGACACGAAATTAATAAATCATTGAACGTTATTAGAAAATAATGACAAGATTCATAAACGACAATTATTTAAGCCGGAAGTTTGACTTGAGTCTCAGTCTTGAGTCTAAAAAACACCTGGTGCTTGTAAAGTATCCAGGCGTATTTTTAATTTGAAAGAATCTGTATTCTGGAGGTCTTTCTATTAAGCTGATATGACATTAAAAACTTTTGCGATGGCAAAATTGTTAGGGTAACCATCTGCCCGAAAACTTTTAAACATTTGCATTAATAAGCCATTCGAAGTCTGTGTGTAAAACCTGTGTACCGAAGGAATTTGCAAAGTTGCTGAAAGCAGCGGTAATCCGAGGAACCCGGGACCACTAAATTCGGCAAGATCGACCAGATAAACGTGCAAATCGAGGCTCCAGAATAGGAAGACTCATTAGGAGATTCTGCCTATCTTCTAATGAGAAATTTGACAATAATGTACAATCATCATGCATTTCAACGTTCGGTCTGAATCTCAGAAACAGTTGGAGGAAACTAATATACTCTAATGATTGAAAACAAGCATCTTAGTTCTGATTTTAGAGTAAAGTAGCATAGGCTGATGTGGGAATCAGATAAAGATTGAATCAAAATAGGTTTTTTCCCTTAGTAATTGATATTTGATTTCTTGGAGCGTCAAAAAAATGTGAACAGAATTCTCATAAGAACATGTCAAGTTATATCATTTTGGTTCAAGATTGTTGGTTGATTTATGAAATATCAAATAGATGATTAGTGTGATGTAATAGTGATATAATCATAACTTTCACTTATTTTCGATGATTAAAGGGCCGGTTTCTGAGCTCAAGATTTAGCTCAAGTTCTAGACAGCTGGAGTCAGAAAATTGACTTTCCAAACGGGGCGTAGTCGCAGTTTTTATGACAGTAGTCGCAGTTTTCATTTTCTCATTTCTATAATAATTGGAAACGTTTTTCCTTACGAAATTAAACATTCCTAAATAATTCAAAATAGCTGAAACTTTACACTATTTTCTCTTTATTTTATTTTGGAATTGCGTTTGTTAATTATGTCTTCCATTTTTTGTAGTATGACTAGGCTACTACATTATTTTCAATGAGCCAAATTAGCTCATAGTGCACCTGTTGAAGCCCTCTATTGGAAAACTGCACACGAAATAATAAATCATTGAACGTATTAGAAAATAATGACAAGATTCATAAACGACAATATTTAAGCCGGAAGTTTGACTTGAGTCTCAAGTCTTGAGTCTAAAAAACACCTGGTGCTTGTAAAGTATCCCAGGCGTATTTTTAATTTGAAAGAATCTGTATTCTGGAGGTCTTTCTATTAAGCTGATATGACATTAAAAACTTTTGCGATGGCAAAATTGTTAGGGTAACCATCTGCCCGAAAACTTTTAAACATTTGCATTAATAAGCCATTCGAAGTCTGTGTGTAAAACCTGTGTACCGAATGGAATTTGCAAAGTTGCTGAAAGCAGCGGTAATCCGAGGAGCCCGGGACCACTGAATTCGGCAAGATCGACCAGATAAACGTGCAAATCGAGGCTCCAGAATAGGAAGACTCATTAGGAGATTCTGCCTATCTTCTAATGAGAAATTTGACAATAATGTACAATCATCATGCATTTCAACGTTCGGTCTGAACTCAGAAACAGTTGGAGGAAACTAATATACTCTAATGATTGAAAACAAGCATCTTAGTTCTGATTTTAGAGTAAAGTAGCATAGGCTGATGTGGGAATCAGATAAAGATTGAATCAAAATAGGTTTTTTCCCTTAGTAATTGATATTTGATTTCTTGGAGCGTCAAAAAAATGTGAACAGAATTCTCATAAGAACATGTCAAGTTATATCATTTGGTTCAAGATTGTGGTTGATTTATGAAATATCAAATAGATGATTAGTGTGATGTAATAGTGATATAATCATAACTTTCACTTATTTTCGATGATAAAGGGCCGGTTTCTGAGCTCAAGATTTAGCTCAAGTTCTAGACAGCTGGAGTCAGAAAATTGACTTTCCAAACGGGGCGTAGTCGCAGTTTTTATGACAGTAGTCGCAGTTTTCATTTTCTCATTTCTATAATAATTGGAAACGTTTTTCCTTACGAAATTAAACATTCCTAAATAATTCAAAATAGCTGAAACTTTACACTATTTTCTCTTTATTTTATTTTGTGTCCAATTCTCTGGTTTTTTGAAACTCAATTCAAATGTGATTATGACAATGACTACAACTACGCCCCGTTTCGAAAAGCCAATTTCCTGACTCCAGCTGTTTAAAGTCTAGAACCTAGCCAAATCCCGAGCTCGGAAACTGGACCTGAATGATGACTTCTATTGAATCAAATCTTTAGTTACAAAATGACAGTGTTTTCTTCATCAAATCTTTTTTCTTGCCTCTGGAATTTAGTCCTGATGTTAATGATCCCACTTCCACCTACAATCTACTCAGTTCTCCACCCAAATTATCCATTCATGAAGTATCCAAACCAAAGTTTTGCGGATTTAGGTCCACATCGACAAAATGCCGCGAATTGTTTGTGTTGGGGTTGTGGTCAGATGAGGTCATTGTCTACAGAGGAGATTAGTGGCTGGCTCCGACTCACCGCAGGGTGTTTTAATGGCTCAACATCCGACACCCAACTGATAGTGACTCGAATCAAGCTTTAACCGAAGCTTTAAACGAAGCTTAAATGGGCGCTCTAATAGCACTATCATGTGATTTTGAGCCGAATGTCTTGTAAACAACACTGTACGGAGATTCACTCAAACTGTCAGCAAACCTTATGGATAACTTCAATGCTTTCAATTCGATCAATGGTAACAGATTGGATTGAGTTGGCTTTTAGTGAAATCACTATCAAGTGTCAGTATTCCTTTAGAATCATATCAATGCTTCCAGCATTCAATCAATGGTGACAGATTCAATGAGTTAGCTTTTAGTGAAATCACTATCAAGTGTCAGTATTCCTTTATAATGTTATCAATGCCTCCAGCATTCAATCAATGGTGACAGATTGAAATGAGTTAGCTTTTAGTGAAATTACTATCAAGTGTCAGTATCCTTTAGAATGTTATCAATGCCTCCAGCATTCAATCAATGGTGACAGATTGAAATGAGTTAGCTTTTAGTGAAATTACTATCAAGTGTCAGTATTCCTTTAGAATGTTATCAATGCCTCCAGCATTCATCAATGGTGACAGATTGAAATGAGTTAGCTTTTAGTGAATTACTATCAAGTGTCAGTATTCCTTTAGAATGTTATCAATGCCTCCAGCATTCAATCAATGGTGACAGATTGAAATGAGTTAGCTTTTAGTGAAATCACTATCAAGTGTCAGTATTCCTTTAGAATGTTATCAATGCCTCCAGCATTCAATCAATGGTGACAGATTGAAATGAGTTAGCTTTTAGTGAATTACTATCAAGTGTCAGTATCCTTTAGAATGTTATCAATGCCTCCAGCATTCAATCAATGGTGACAGATTGAAATGAGTTAGCTTTTAGTGAAATTACTATCAAGTGTCAGTATTCCTTTAGAATGTTATCAATGCCTCCAGCATTCAATCAATGGTGACAGATTGAAATGAGTTAGCTTTTAGTGAAATTACTATCAAGTGTCAGTATTCCTTTAGAATGTTATCAATGCCTCCAGCATTCAATCAATGGTGACAGATTGAAATGAGTTAGCTTTTAGTGAAATTACTATCAAGTGTCAGTATTCCTTTAGAATGTTATCAATGCCTCCAGCATTCAATCAATGGTGACAGATTGAAATGAGTTAGCTTTTAGTGAAATCACTATCAAGTGTCAGTATTCCTTTAGAATGTTATCAATGCCTCCAGCATTAATCAATGGTGACAGATTGAAATGAGTTAGCTTTTAGTGAATTACTATCAAGTGTCAGTATTCCTTTAGAATGTATCAATGCCTCCAGCATTCAATCAATGGTGACAGATTGAAATGAGTTAGCTTTTAGTGAAATTACTATCAAGTGTCAGTATTCCTTTAGAATGTTATCAATGCCTCCGCATTAATCAATGGTGACAGATTCAAATGAGTTAGCTTTTAGTGAAATCACTATCAAGTGTCAGTATTCCTTTAGAATGTTATCAATGCCTCCAGCATTAATCAATGGTGACAGATTGAAATGAGTTAGCTTTTAGTGAAATTACTATCAAGTGTCAGTATTCCTTTAGAATGTTATCAATGCCTCCAGCATTCAATCAATGGTGACAGATTGAAATGAGTTAGCTTTTAGTGAAATCACTATCAAGTGTCAGTATTCCTTTAGAATGTTATCAATGCCTCCAGCATTCAATCAATGGTGACAGATTGAAATGAGTTAGCTTTTAGTGAAATTACTATCAAGTGTCAGTATTCCTTTAGAATGTTATCAATGCCTCCAGCATTCAATCAATGGTGACAGATTGAAATGAGTTAGCTTTTAGTGAAATCACTATCAAGTGTCAGTATTCCTTTAGAATGTTATCAATGCCTCCAGCATTAATCAATGGTGACAGATTGAAATGAGTTAGCTTTTAGTGAAATTACTATCAAGTGTCAGTATTCTTTAGAATGTTATCAATGCCTCCAGCATTCAATCAAGGGGAGAAGACCATTTAGTGAAGATATCTATCAGTATTGGTTATACTGGAATGAACAGAGCATTAAAATTTAACCGGATCTTATACAATCCGGTACTGATTGAATTCATACAAAAGTTATCACAGATGAGTAATAATTTTGTCTCAGTTCCACATCACATGTTATCGCTCCCAATTCCTCACCAGACGACAAAATCTCAGCTGTTTTCCAAGGACGTAGTTATCCTTTTACTGCCTTCAGAGAGTTAATCCATGACTGAGAACTAGTGCAATCGATTTTTATTTCATAAACCTACTTTATCCAAACTCGTGAGAATCTTTAGAATGTTTTCGAGATCCGGTTAATCAGTTAGAAACATATGAACAGAAATTGCTCGTTTAATATTATAGGATAAAATGTCATAATATAGCATTTGACTTGATTCTGTCTCTTTTTTGGTTTGTTTCAATTATTTAGTACTAATTTTTTCTAAAAGTGCATATTATTTATGCTAGTGTATAACGCGTGATAATCAAATTGATTCTTGAATTTGTGTTTTTTCATTTTTTACAGTCTGAATTCCAAGCATCTTTTGGTGCCAGATTGAATGGCTACTTTAGTGAATCCATCAAGTGTCAGCGAACATCCAGAATGTTATCAATGCCTCCAGAATCGACAGAACAAGTGAATGGCTTAGTGAAAACGCCCCGAACAAATGATATGTCCACAAAAAAAACAACCCGGTAAGTGAAATTCTTATTCAGTCTCTTAGAATGTTATAGCCTGAGCATTATGAAAAACGAGTTTTAATTTTCCTTTTACAAAAAAAGTCAGTATTCCTAATATCAAGTAGTTTGTTGGGGAAAACCCATTGGATTGAAAAACCACTTTTATGTAGCTTCAAAACTACTTCATCTGAAAACTAATGGCGGAAACCACACATCGATATATCGAACCGTTTCATAGATATTCACGTATAAATATACGAATAAATCATAAAAATTTGATAAATGAGTACATTAAAACTCTGACAGATCAAACTTTCCTGTTCAAAGTGTTATAGGTGAAAGTAGATGATATTGCACTTGAACCCTTGAAAAAATAAAATGCATGGATTTTTCTTGGATTTCATAAGAAAGCCTTACAGAATGTTTTAGGTCAAAGAAAGCTTTGGACTTTGCAAGCATGCAAGATATACAAAATACACGATTGACGCATCAAGTACCTAACTAATCAACCTGAAACTTGCGAGATTGAGTGGTAGATGGGACTAAATAGTCCCAACTCCACCCAATAAAGAATGGTTTTATTCCATTCTATTTTATTTCAAATTCTGAAATTACCTTGGATCTTATTGACCTATTTTTATCAATCAATCAATCAAGCATTAACACTCTATTTTTAACTCTACTCCTAATCATATTCCTCGAGAATGTATCAATCATACAAATCGGCGTTACGCGATTGAATAAAGATTACATACAGAATATTATA